>NC_080732.1:1367353-1432353 GCF_019097595.1 Hemibagrus wyckioides
TGGTGGCCTTTCTTTAATGTCACACTTCATGACATTAGGGATGACATCCAGAGCTCGGGCAGGAGAAGAGGAAATGAAAAAAAAACATGGACTGTTCAGGATGAAGGAGAGGAGAGGAAAATAAATATATAGAGAAGGAGACGACTTCAAAAAAATCAATATGTTTTTTTTTTAATAATAATAAACTGCGCTACAGACGTAATAACTCTGCCACAGTGACCGACGTGATTCGTCCTTCCTGACCGTCACCCAGCGTCTGACGCACGTGTGTCCGTCCTGCTGTCCACATCACCTCCACACGACGAGCTGCGCTTCACTCCTCAGCCTGAAGGGGGCATTTTAACACCGCAAGCCGAATGACACGTTTTTATCAGCTCCAAACGTCTCGCTGTTTTTATTTAATAAGAATAAAAATCAGATCAAGATAAAAAGCTATGTCCAGGTTCGCAAAACGATGAAGCGGATAAAGTCGATGAGTCCTGTAAGACGAGCCACAGGTCTGACTGCTGCAGCAACATGTGACATCATCAGACCTGACCACACCTCTCTCACTCATTATGATGTTATTGATGATCTAAAGAATATTTCAGGAAATGTATTAATATAACAGACCTGAGTGTAGTGAAGGCTAATGTGCTTAAAAAACAAAAATTATGCAAAAAATTTCATCCCATCTGGGAAAAAGAAATAAACAAAACAATAAATTCAAAGATGTTAATAAAAATATAATAAAATGTAATAAATGAATTCATTCAACTTAAAAAAATAAAAATAAATAATATTACTGTTATTTAAATAATATTTTAAAAATGTTAAGAAATGTTTGAAATAAACAATAAACATATAATAAAATGTAATTAGCATGCAGCATATTAAAAATATTCCAAAATGCCAATATCCCAAATGTAAATAAATAAATAATAATAATAATAAAAAAAAAAAAATCAACTAAAAAAAAAAAATGCTTCATTTCATCCAGGGTGCACAAACTTTTGCACCGGACTGTGGGGCATTTTGAATAAAAGCTGCTTTTTTCAAGTTGAAGTAAAACTTCAATTATTATCCTTGAACTAATTATAAAATATTTCTGCTTTATAATAAAATAACCATGACTATTATTGTTAATAACTGAAAACTTCTGAACTTAATAAACTGCACACAGCGTCTGATTCTAGGCAGAAATGCGGATCTTTTCAGTGTATTTTATTAAAAATATCTTATTTTTACATATTTTAGAAACTCGTTCAATTCTGCTGGTTTATTCATTCCAGGAATCGGTTTGCATTTTTTCTGGCCCTGAAATTAGCCCCGCCCGCATTTCAAAGAGCCGCTGCGTTCCTCCTCCCAGGCTGTAGAGGGCTCTAAAAATCAAACAATGCACCTTTAAAGGAACGAAATGAAAAGTACGACACAGTGAAGATCCTAAAACAACTATTTTAATGAGGACGCGTCTGAATCTTGCTTTAATTCACAAATTAAATATGTTTATGTTAACGAGCTGAACGTGATGCGACTCGGAAATCTGTTAATCCACATTACGCTCGAGGGGAAAGTGGGACTGCCAGCTCCGCTACAGGACCCTGGCATGTGTTCGGACGACGCTGAGGCTAATTCAGTTTACGCGTTTGAACTGGTGAACCGACTAATAGCCTTTTTCTGTCTGTAAAGGTCAGAGAACTCGGCGTCTCTCCCTGTGTTCAGCGACAGCAGCAGCAGCGTCGCATTAAACCCTGACGCTTTAGTCCAAATTACAGCGCAGTGCTGTAACAACCACGCCGACAGAAGTGCAGCTCAAATCACAGCTTTATATCAAAACACTCGCTCTAATAGCTGATCGTTTCTATAGTTACGCCAGATCCTTCAGGTTTGTTGTGATTGTTGTTGCCAAAAAGTATATATTTTGGATATAGAATTTTTAAAAAAATATTTTAAATATATAATATAATATTTAAATATATAATTTACATACATAATAATTTAAATACATATATTTAAAATATATAATTTTATACATATTAAAATATTTTTATACAGGAAAATCTTGATTTATATATTTTTCAACATCTTGAATTGATGAAATTACAAGCACAGGATTCTTCTCATAAACTCCTCCTACTGAGACATGTATGTAATGACTGTCTATGATGTTCCACACACGTGAACAGAACAGTGTTTTGTCTGAACACGTGTAGTGACATCATATGACACGTCTCAGCGGAATAATTTTGAAAAATCGAAAGATTCTCAGAATAATTGCTTGGTTTTTGTGTGAATTTCTGCTGATTGTGAAAAACAGAAATAGTCAGATGTGAAGCCGTGAGTTCTTTGAGGTCTCCAGGATGGAGAAGTTCACGCTCTGTGGGTTCTCGATGTCAAAAGACAAAAAGAAAGGAGACTTATACTGTTTATGGCTAAAATATTCCACAAGATCACCAGAAATGTATAAAACTATACATATAAAGTACAACTGTATACTATATGTAACTATAAATGGACAAAAAGTCAGAGAGACGTTATTTAGTTAGCTCCTGAGTGGGGGCGGGGTTCATTTGTGGGTGGGAAAAATTTAAATAATCTCATGGCAATACTGCTAAAATCATGGTATATCCTGATTACAGGTCTAGAAAGAAATGATAAAAGCAGAAAAGACTATCGTTTTTTTTAATCTCTCGTCTCACACGGTGTTCCGAACCTCAGATTCGAGGCGGCTTTTCATTAGCGGGACGCGGCAGCGGCGTGTAATTCAGGGCAGAAACACGAGGCGTTCAGTCTGAACACAGCGGCGCAATAAAGCCTCAGCACCAGGCCAACAAACACGCATCGATCCCAGAGTTTTTTCAGTAAATATCTCACAGACTCTCCGTGTTTTTTCTCGACAGCTCTTTCCGAGAGGACGCTCCGAGCCGAGAGCGCCGTGTCGTGAGGAAGAAAAGCCCAGTTTACGCCTCGCTCAGCATTCTGAACAGCGCACGCTTATGGATTTTTTCAGGCTGAAAGAAATTGCTCGGCTTGAACGAATTACTGGCGCTGAGGTTTTATTGAAGTTTTATTGTCCTCTTCAGCCATCAGAAGTTCCTAAGACTGGAATATTTTCCTGCGTTAATCACACTGGAGTGAAGGTTGGGATCACGTGACAGACCTAACGATGATGATGATGATGATGATGATGATGTCATACCTTCTTGTAAAGGCTGCGCAGATCTCTGTACTGCCACATGCTGCTCAGGACCTGAGATGCTGCTTTCACCACCTTGGGCGAATGTCTGGAAGAAGAAACGAGAGAAGACTTTGAGTTCACCATACAGTTTACATTCGCTCCCAAAATTATTGGCACCCTTTTCTTTTAAAAAATCAGGAAACACAGACACAAGAGGTGTAACATCACTGTCTCTGCTGAGACTCAGAACAGAAGTGGGCGTGGCCCAAAGCAGAAAGCTTCCTTCCTTCCTCCCTCCCTTCCTTCCTTCCTCCCTCCCTTCCTTCCGCTTTTGTTATTTGCCTGAGTCTCACTGGATCATCACATGTTCCTCAAATAACGTCTCAGTGAAGAACAGAGGAAGAGGAAATATGGTGTCTAGATGAAAGGAAGATGTAAAGCAGTTATGTGAGGTGCTGTAATGCTAATGTAATGCTAATACACTCTGTGGAGAGCATGATGGCTGCTCCATGATTTATCATGACCGTCACATTGTCTAAACACACATCTCTCCTGCACTTCATCACTCTGAGCCGAGGAACCAGACCAACACCAGAGTCGGATCCGAATCCTTATTCCGCTCACAGCAAAGAGAGACACCGAGGAATTAGGACTTTCAGCTAGTTTCTAACATCAGTGATAAAAAAGTCAGAAGTAAAATTATTTATTCCTGAAGCTCAGTAAAATAAACCTGAAGTCAAAGGTCAGCTGCAGCTACATGTTCTGAAAGAGTCCAATAGATGTCTTTATAATCTGAACTTTATTATCATTATATTTCTAATTACTGTGAAGATAGACTGCATGACCTGGAACCTGAGGAACCTCGGTGATGCACATCATCTGGACCAGAGGAACTCACTTGTCTCCTTTGCTCCTGGCGATGCTGATGAGCTTCTCAATGCCACCGGCGTCTCGCAGGGCTTTGGTGTTCTCCATGTTCTTGGTGATGACCTCGTGCAGGGCGCAGCAGATGGCCGTCACCGTGTCGTCCGACATGGTTTTGCTTGCTGTGCTGTTGTTGGTGCTGCTGCTGCTGCTGCCGCTAGCGTTACTGCTCCCAGGAAGGCGGTGCACCAGATCCCTCATCGCGTACTTCCCTACGAGGTTAGAGAAGAGACAGAGGAGGAGACATGTCAGGAGTTCTGCTGAGTTCTAGTGAGATCTACTGAGTTCTACTGAGATTTACTGAGTTCTCTCACTGGACACACAGAAATGTCTAAGCAAACTGTAGTACTGAGACCCGGTGAAGTTTGTGCAGCCTCAGGACTAAATTACAATATATAAAATACAACACAAGAACGTGTGTATAGTGTATGTATAACACAAGAGTATGTGTTTAACATAAGAGTGTGCGTATAGTGTGTGTAAAACACAAGAGTGTATATGTAGAACCTTGAAATCTTTCAAGGTTCTAAGTAGAATAGAAATTTCCTGTCAGAAGCCAGAACTATCCAAAGAACCTTCATTTCACCTCCACCAGAAACTCACTGTCTCCTCAGTAAAACTGGTGAGAAGCAGACAGGAGAACCCACACTGTGTTATTATTGGTTCTTCTGTTGTTTACCTTCACAAACTTCAGCACAAAGCGGATAAATCTGAGGAACGTTATGCTCGGCTTCACGGCCCTCTGACTCGAGTTCAATCAAATGACTCGTGAAGTTTAAGAGGAGGAACGGAGAAGAAGTTGACATTAAACCAGCAGAACGGAAGAAGATTTGTGTGTGTGTGTGTGAAGATTATATACTAAAAACTCAGAATGGTCACTACTCTCCTAAAGGTTCTTTGGTTGTTCCTCTGGTTTAGGCTACGCTTATTATCCAATAAACCCCTTAAAGAACCTTGTTCCTCTGGGGAGATGAGATCATCCTCATTGGATTTTGACCCAAAAACAACAAAATAAACACAGTTTTAAACTTTGAACACTTTAAATGAATTGTTTACACACTGCACATGTTAGATATGAGCTCAAGAGTTAACAACTGTTAACAAGAACAAGGTTAATAATGTGAAAGTCCTGAAGAAATAAAAAACAAAAAAAATGTGTCAATGTTCTTTGACCTCTGAAACTCTTCTTCGCTGGACTCTTCTCACTGTACCCCAGGATTTGGCTAATAAAATTAACCTCTGAAGCTTAAATTCTTGCTCCTAATTCCAAATTGAGAAAGGCAGGCATTGTTTTTCTCAGGACTTTGTGAAGCGTGAGTCCTTTTTCCAAATGGCCTCGATTTCTCATAAGCGAGCTCGGAGTTAATTGGTGTGGCCTTATCTTGTTCTCACAGGCAATATGCTCTTTTTTGCCTGAAAGAACAATCTGTAGTTTCCTCATCCAGCAGGACAGAGATATCTCACCACTGAGGAAGCCTGAGGAAGAAATAAACCTGCATCTTTAACTGCTGATCTGCAGAAACGTCCAGGCGTCGTTTCATCCTGTAACTGAAGTTCAAGTGTGGCTGGTTAGAGCCAAGAAACATCTGATGACTGATTTACTACAGAGTGTGTTATTGCTAAATAACTAACAACAATCCTTATACAAAAGATGGATGGATGGAATGGTTTAAATTCATTAAAAAAGATGGATGGAAGCATTAAACAGATGGATGGCTGGGGGAATGAATGGATAAATGGAATGGATTAAATTCATTAAAATGAGTGGATGGATGGATGGATGGATGGATGGATGGATGGAAGCATTAAAAGGATGAATGAATTGATGGCTAGATGGATGGATGGATGGAAACATTAAAAGGATGGACAGATGGATGGAAGCATTAAAAGGATGGATGGATGGATGGATGGATGGATGGATGGATGGATGGATGGATGGATAGATGGATGGATGGATGGATAGATGGATGGATAGATGGATGGATGGATGGATGGAAGCATTAAAAGGATCAATAGATGGATGGATGGATGGATGGACAAATGGATGGATGGATGGATGGATGGATGGATGGAAGCATTAAAAGGATGGATGGATGGATGGATGGATGGATAGATGGATGGATAGATGGATGGATGGATGGATGGATGGAAGCATTAAAAGGATGAATGAATTGATGGCTAGATGGATGGATGGATGGAAACATTAAAAGGATGGACAGATGGATGGAAGCATTAAAAGGATGGATGGATGGATGGATGGATGGATGGATGGATGGATGGATAGATGGATGGATGGATGGATGGATGGATAGATGGATGGATAGATGGATGGATGGATGGATGGACAAATGGATGGATGGATGGATGGATGGATGGATGGAAGCATTAAAAGGATGGATGGATGGATGGATGGATGGATGGATGGATGGATGGATGGACAAATGGATGGATGGATGGATGGATGGACGGACAGATGGATGGATGGATGGATGGATGGATGGACGGATGGTTGGATGAATGGAATGGGTGGCTTAAATTCATTACAACAGATGGATGGATAGATGGATATATAGATGGAAGCATTAAAAGGATGAGTGTGCGGATGGGATGGATAGTTCAAATCCATTAAATAGATCGATTGATGAATGAATGGATGTATGGGTAGATGGGATGGGCTAGATAGATGGATGGATAGATGGAATTTGTAAATGGCTCAATTAATTGTATTGAACAGAGAGGATTGGATGGATTAGATAAAAGCACTGTATGGATAAAAGGATGGATGGGATGGATGATCTGAATTCAGTAAAATGGATGGATGATTCAGGAGATGGCTAAATGAGATGAATGGCTGTTGAGGAAGCGAATGTTTATAGCTGCTATAAGTGACAACAGGAAGTAGTGTTTTGTGGATGTTCCACATCATTAAATGTTACTATAAACAGATAAAAATGTGTGAGACAGTTTTTATTATAGGGACAATTGTTAGCATTCACACTGCTGAGGTATAAGAGGAATAAAACGCTTCACAACGATTATTTTCCTGTAACAGCACACATCAGCACAGCTTTTTGTCTCTCAATCCTTATTCAAAAATGACTCATGAAGGATTCAGGATTCACAGAGGAGTCAATTACCATTCATGTTCAAGTAACCCAAAACATTCTGGACACAGATTTCAAGGAGAATGTAAGGGTTAAATATAGAAGACACATTGAGGATAAAGTGTGAAAAGTGTTCTGGACAAGAAGTGGAGGGTCTCTCTCTCTCTCTCTCCGTGGGCCAGTGCCCGAGGCTACCCTGACTGATTGTTCGATCGAGGTGTTGTTCGTGACACTTTGGCCAACCTTGACTTTGTGGAGTGGATCATCTCTGTGCTCTCAGAGAGACGAGGGCTCGGTGCTAATCAGAGTCGAGTGCTAACTCTCCATCCTATAAAAGGCCGTTCTAGCACAAAATAGGCAATCAGGCTACGCATGCGTGGGTCATCATCGACAAGAGTGCAAAGAGCTCCAGAAATACACTCACCCCCATGACACTTCCACAGAGCGCAGGAGTGTGAGAGGAAGAAGCGGTGAGATGTCAGTGTTATATTTGCTGCTTGCTCGCTCAGTAAGGGCTTTTAATCCAATTTAACGCCGTGTCTCTGCGTGTTCTGGGACGACAAAAATCCCAGAAAAAAACAACAGGTTTCTGGTTCTGTATATAATGTGTGGAAAGTTTGATGTGTACATTAAGCGAGAAATAAAAGACTCCATGTGTGACAGGTGGAACAACACGTCCTGAAGTGTTTTATTCCTCATACACAACACAACAATTCACTTTTTATCCATTTATGGTTACATTTAACATTATGGAACGTCCAGAAAACAAGTTAGCTCCTGTTCTGACGTTATAGCAGCTATAAATGTCAAGACAAAATGAAATATAGCTTATCACTTTATCAATAAATAAATAACTGAGGGAACGTTATTCTGTTAAAAGCTTAAACATGCCAAATTTCATTTAGTTAACTGTCTAACAAACCCACCAGAGGCAACAAGCAGTAACATGACTGTTTATTTTCACACTTGGGGTAAAATGTGTGAAAGACATGTGAATCCGGTGTTAGAGTTTCATAACCCCAGGTAAAAATCAGTGCTACAGTTACCTTTCTGACATTTGGCAGACACCCTTATCCAGAGCAACTTACAACTGAGCAATTGAGGGTTAAGGGCCTTGCTCAGGGGCCCAGCAGTGGCAGATTAACCACTAAGCTACCACATCCCCCCTAGCACTGTGCTATCCCCTGCTTCTACATTACATGTTTGAAACGCTCCTCTACCCGGGGTTAAAGGCGGGGTTTACCATGCGTTACCCCAGGTTTAAACGCAGTGTGAAAAGCCCTCGGATGTGAGCGAGTCTGATGCCACTGTCCTGGTGTGAAACAGGGGGAAGTGAAAGACGAGGTGGATTTCACTTCAGGAAATCTCTTCCATTACCACCTTTGATGTCTGTCGCACAGGATGAAAAGAATATGCTCGATAAGCCGACGTTGAGAAAATTCACCTTTTGAAGCTTTAATTAAACACAAGCCACCTGATGCAGGATATGAAAGAAAAAATGCCGAGCGGCAGACGGAGGGAAAGATGGGCAGACTGATAATGAGCCGAAAAATATTGCTTTAATAAGGCTAGGTTTAGGTTTAGGCACGCTGCTGATAAAGTGACATTTCCATAAATGTCATCATCAGAACACGCTCCAGACATCCATCTGCTGGAAACTAGATACCTGTGACAAAAAAACCTGTCTGATGGATGTGTATGTGTATCAGTGGATTAGATTAGACAGATTAGATTGGATCAATTGAATGAATGAATGGAAAGAAGCAAAGGGTGCATTTAAAGGATGAATGGAATGAATTGATCAAATAGATGGATGGATGGATAGATGGAAGGAAGGAAGGATGGATGGATGGATGGATGGATGGATAACTCAGTGAATTGGATTAGACACATTTGATTGGATGAATTAGATTAATACATAGGATGGATGGATGGATGGACAGATAGATGGATGGATGGATTAATGAGATGAATTACTAGGAGAATGGATGGATTATTGAGATGGATGTTTAGGAGGAAGGATGGATAGATGGATACAAGTATGAATGGATTAATGAGATGCATGGCTAGGAAAACGCATGCATGTATGGATAGATGGATTAAAATGTTGGATGACTAGGAGGCTGTATAGAGGTGATGGGTGGATGAACGAATGGATCGGTGGAAAGATAGATGGATGGGTGGATGGATAGATTAATGAGATAAATGAATAGAAGGATGAATTGATGGAATGGATGAATAAACAGATAGATGCATAGATACATGGATAGATGGATTAATGAAATCAATGAATAGGAGGGTGAAAAGATGGATGGGTGGATGAATTTGAATAATATATAGGATGGATGGATGAATGTATGGGATGGATGGCTGAAATTCATTAAATGTATGTATGGATGAATGAATAAATAGATGGATGGACAGAAGGAAGGATGGGTGGATGGATGGATTAAAGAGATGAATGAATAGGAGAATGAATAAATGGATGGATGGACGGATGGATGAATAGATGGATAAATAGATAGATGAATGGATTAATGACATGAATGAATAGAAGAATGGATGGATGGATGGATGAATGAATGAATAGATGGGTGGATGGATGGATGGCTGAATAGATAGATAGATGAATGGATTAATGACGAATGAATAAGAGAATGGATGGATGGATGGATGAATGAATAGATGGATGGAAGGACAGATGGGTGGATGGATGGATTAAAGAGATGAATGAATAGGAGGATGAAGGATCAATGGATGGATGGATGAATGAATAGATGGGTGGATGGATGGATGAATGAATGAATAGATGGATGGAAGTCCTTAGATGGGTGGATGGATGGATTAAAGAGATGAATGAATAGGAGGATGAATGGATGAATGGATGGATGGATGGATGGATGGATGATAGATGGATAAATGGATGGATGGATGGATGGATGGATGATAGATGGATGAATAGATGGATGAATGGATTAATGACATGAATGAATAGGAGAATGGATGGATGGATGGATGGATGGATGATAGATGGATAAATGGATGGATGAGTTGCACTGACACACATGATTAGTAATTTCTATCTTAAGATCTCTTCCTGTATCTGCGGTTAATCCTCTGGAAGGAATTTCTCATCTGTCTGGATAAAGCCAGAACATTTTTCTCTTAACTGGCAGCCAGATCCGACTGGTCTGTTCATCGAGAACAGGATTACACTTTCAAATCCCTTCCCTATCCGCTCAAATGCAGGCCATTTTGCGACAAGCATCCCAAATCCCAGTGCTAACCGAAACACAAACTTCAAACATTCCTGTCAGACGCAGGCAGCTTTTCCACCGAGGCTCCAGAGAAGCGTACATTCCTCCGCATGGTCACTCTCCTCACACACACTGACACCCCGAGCGATCGCAAGAAACACCTGAACTACTTGCTGAAAAGTTTTGAGAGTTTTTTTGTATTTGGAGCGTGTGGGTGTTTTTGAAATGCCTGAACTGAAGTGGAGGAGTTTTATTCCAGAGTTTTATCCCCTGTAGCTCGCTCACAGGCCTGCTTCCATTTACTTTCCTACTTAAAACAGCGTCAAGCAAAACTCTGGGATTAAAGAGACGAGTTGGAAGACAAACTATTTAGGAATTTGCATGTTTAAGGAACAAACATGACCTGAACAAATGCATGCACTCCGTCTTCTTAATTTATCAGCCTTGATTTGTAAGAAGAAGCGAACAACTTCATTTACTGTATAAGTTTAACAACTTACTTTTGTAAAGTTTGCAATATAATAAAGAAGCTAATGAAAAACAGTGACTCCAGTGTACCTGAGTAACCTGAGCCTGAATACTGAGAACTTTACCACCATGTGTAATGTTCAGTTACGATAATATATAATATATTTGTACAAATAAATTAGATTGGACCTATTAGATTGGATCACTTTGGTAAATGAATTAGAAGGATCGATAGGTGGCTGTTTGGGATGAAATGACTGAATTGATCAAACAAATAGATAGATACATGGATGGACAGACAGATGGATGGATGGATGGATGGATGTATAGATTGATGTATGGACAGATGTATGTATGGATGGATGGATGGATGAATGGAGGATAGATGGATGGATGGATGTATAGATTGATGTATGGACAGATGTATGTATGTATGTATGTATGGATGGATGAATGGAGGATAGATGGATGGATGGATGGCTGGATGGATGGATAGACAAATGGTCGGACAGCTGGACAGACATGTATGGATGGATGGATGGATGGATAGATTGATGTATAGACAAATGTATGGATGGGCGATTGGATGAATGGATAGATGGATGAATGGACGGACAGATGGATGGACGGATGTACGTATGGATAGATTGATGTTTAGACAAACGGATGGATGGGTGATTGGATGAATGAATAGATGGAAGGATGGATGGACGGATGGATGGATGGATGGATGGATGGATAGATTGATGTATGGACTGATGAATGGACGGACAGATGGACAGACAGACGAATGGATGGATGGATGCATATATTGATGTATGGACAGATGGATGGATGGATAGATTGAGGTATGGACACATGGATGGACGGATTGATGGATGAATGGATAGATGGAAGGATGGATGGATGGATGGGAAGTACATCTGAGTTAATATTTACTTCAGTGTGTCAGTGTATCAGTGTATCAGTGCTCATCATGGCGGCTGTATTACACTCTGTAAGCTCCACCTATTGATAAAAAGAGCCAATCAGCTTGCTGGAACAGCAGAGAAACAGCATGGAGAAGCCAATCAGCAATAAAATAAAAATAAAATAAAATGTTTTTTTCCCTTTTGAGCGCTATTCTAGTCAAATTTTAATATCCATTAGAACAGATCCAAGATGGCTGTAATGACTTCTGTAAAAAACTCCACTGCTCCATGGTGCTGAGATCTGAGACACACATCTCCATCCTGAAGTCACCTTGTCCTTGATGGAAGTGACTCTGATCTGAGCTTGATTTCTCTCACTCTCACTCCATCTCTGCCCTTTGTTCTCCTCCATTTTCCACTTCAGTGAATTTCCCCTTCCCACTGCTCTCTCTCTCTCTCTCCGACCACAAGGAGAGTTAGAGGCTGTGTTTTCACAGAAAGCCCAAATTAACATCACTCTGGAGCACTTCTCTCGTCTCCTCTTCTTACTGCTGCTTTAAAAGCTGATGAGCTGATGCCATCATCTGCAAACGCTGAGCAAGCGAGAGAGAGAGAGAGAGAGAGAAAGCAGCAGAGAAGAAAAATACAAAGCTATCGACAGTGCAGCGGGAATTGTTTTAATCTCCTTTAAAAAATATATTTAGCCCATTTTTGTTTAATTGAATAGTCGGTTTGAACAGACAGAAAGACGGACAAATGGACGGATTAATTCTTCTCATCACTCAGCCTTTTAGCAGACAGCAAATCAATAAAAAAGCTGCAGGTCGTGTTCTACTCCATATCTACACACGGTGTCAAAAGCATAAAGCCTGGAACTCTCGCTCATCAAAGCAGCTTTTCATCCACAGCTTCGCTCTGAACCATCTAATGACTTCTTTTATTTCTCACGCACTTCTCACACAGAGCGAGAAGTTCAAGTGGACATAAAAAATGTCTAGTCGCTCTGGATATGTTGATACCGAACCTCAGTCATGTGATCCTTATCAGGATCTGAGTTAGCGCTTTACTCGTGGTTGTGCCGCCTCCTCACAGCGGAGACGAGTGGATTCCCGGCGCTGAAGCTTTATCCCATGTCTACATCCAGGTGGTGATTATTAGTCAAATGATTCGGGAAGTAAAGCTCTCCGAGCTCAAACGCTCACAGTCATCACCCAGAGGACCCTGGGAAAACCGCCGGGCTGTAACGGGAGTGCAGTCGCCATGGAGACGCCAGGGGCCCACCAGTACATTACAGACGAATCGATAGTGTGTTAGCGATGTTACCAGGAGAATTTCAGACTTGAATCTTTACAGAAACAGAATTATGGAGAAAGTAGAACAATAGATATTGTGCAGCAGTGAAGAAAATCGTAGATACAGCGCTTTTGACCTCTGTCTGGACAAACTAATTATGCTCTCTGATGAATGAGGCTGCTCTGGTCAATAAATCTGGATTAAAGCTGCATTAGGTAAGATTTGTCTTTTTTTTTTGTCCCAAAATGATGTTCAGTTGATGAATGATGCCCATGAAGCTCCACCCCCAGGATCTACCACAGCCCATAGAGTAGATTTCCAACACAGTGACTGACAGGAAGTGAAACCAAACACAAATCAGTGACTTAAATACCCTTTTGCTTAAGCCACATTGTTTATTTTTTATCATGTTCTACATCTTCTAAGTTATTAGAACAAGCATGGGATAAAAAACGGATTATTAAACCTTTAAGGCATTTTTATCTCAGGTGATGAACGGGATCCAAACTGTGAGAAAGTGTAAGGTTATTGTTTAAATTAGATTTATTTCACCTTTTTATTCAAACTTTTTATCCTTTTGTTCTCTTTCACTACCTTTTTCTGACCATCACTAATAATCCACTGATCAACTGATGCTACACACGTGTCTAATATTAGCAGGTGAAATAGACCTTGGAACTCAGAAGCTTCTCTGTTTCCTGTGACAGGAAGTGAATGCGTGGCGAGAAAATTCGAGTGTGATGTAGGAAAAATGGGTGGGGTTTTAAGGGACTGGGTTTTATCTTTTGAGTGTTTAAACCAACTACACAAACTTCAGTCCTTACAGATAACTTCAGGCTGTTGCTCGTGTGCAGAAGTAGTAAATGTGCAGAATAAACCTTCACAAAAGTCCTGAAATTGGTCATAAATCTAGGTGTCATGTGTAATAATACAAACCCAAGCTCTGCAATAAAGTGCTACTTTAATATGTTGTAGTCTAATTAGCATAAATATCTATATAAAAAGAAAAAAGACTGAATCCTTTTCCCAGCAGTGCTGAGTGGCTGACGCAGATAGCTGCACGAGCTTCTCCTCGGTTAATCAGACTGATCTCAGATCAGAGTAAAAGAACAAAACGAACTCATTTGTGTGATCACAGAGTTCAAAAGCAGCTTGTAATTGGATTCAGTTAAACAGAAAGGACAATTGTATTTTCACACCTGATGACTATGTTTAATTAGCCTGCTAACAACATGACAAACGACTAACATACACGGCTTCGCTTTGTTCCTTCCTCAAGAATAACAAGAAGTCCGGTCGAACCACGAGTGACCAGAGCCGATTTAAAAACACTCGACCAAACAAGCTGTGCAACGATGGAGGACTTACCGATTAACTCTTTATTTCTGACGTCTAAGGCCATGTTTCGTAACGCTGTGGCCACCGCACACACCACACGATCGTTATCTATCCTCAGGAGCTCCACCAGGATCGGCAGGCCTTTCTCTTTTCTCACCGCCGCACGGATGTAGACTGACCACTGAGGAAAAAAAACAGAAGGTACCATGCACAGGAAGAGGAAGGTAGGATTTTTGGTTTGCACTTTGCTTCAAACCACAGTATCATAGAACACTTAAAAATGTTATAATCATTTCATAAAAACAATATGTTATTGAATTTATGGTCATGTGACCTACTGATAATGCAAATTGGCCACACCCCCTACAACAAACACTGATCGAATGCATCACATTTTATATAATTTTAAATTAAAATGCATTAATTTTTAAGCCAGTGCTACAGGTTTGGTTTGGTTTATTGTGGCTTTGTTGGAGCCAGCTATCTTATAGGATCCTAAGATAATGAGCTTAACGAGTTAATTAGGAGATTCCAGAGTCTCAGATCTCTTGATACACACACACTGAGGTGGACTTTCCTTTAACCCCTGTGAGTAAGTTAAAGTCCGTGTGAAGCGGAAGCTCTGGAAGTTACAGGACTTTACAGGACTTTAAGGCTCATCCCACATCCCATCATTCTATATCTCCATCTCTTCATCTCCAACTTCCTGTCTGGAGTGTATCGATCGGACCAACAGCTCCACTTTGGACAGATTATGCTGCTCTAAAAACAGAGCTAAAGTGAGATTTGGTCTCAAAGAGAGAGAGAGAGCGAAAGATGGAAGGAAGGCTCAAGGATGAAAAACGAGATAGAAAGAGTGTCAGGAAGCTTCTCCTCACACTCTTTTAAACATCTGAGAGAAGCAAGCGGTTCCCAATTTCACACTTCCTCCTCCATGCTTGTGCCTCACACTCAGTAAACACACTCCGCTTCTCCCTGGGCGGAAAATTTGCTTTGAGTGTTTACAGCGGACACGCGCCAGAAACCATCGAGGTGGATGAATTGAACGAGGTGGTGAATTAAAACATTTCTGAAATGAACACAATTTATGGCACAGCATTAAATAATGACTTCCCCGGGATCCGCCGCTCGTTGAACATTGTATAAAAAATCTGCATTCATTTTGAATTTCTGATGAAATTTAAAGGGGCAATTTGTAATATCTGTAACCTCCCCTGCTGCTTGAGAAGTGAACTACAACAGCAATGCAAAACACTGATAAAAACATGATGTTTATTAGGAAAAGGGGAGGGGAAAACACACTGTAGTGTTGCTGGGGGTGTGGTTTATTTCAGGGCCCTAAAAAAATGTATAAAATTTTGGAATAAATACACCAGCTAAATCTACTGCTTTGGAATTTTTTCGGAATTTACCTTCCAGCTCCCTGCAGCCAGGTTCTGCAGTGCTCCAGCCGCTCCCTCCAGTGTGTCCGGGTTCGAGCACTCAGAGAGCAGTAAGAGGTACGGCTTCACGATGGACGGATGCCACAACATCTGGATTCCTTTAGGAGGCTCGGCTGTGTCAGAGAGAGGACCGACACCATCCCACTGCAGGAGGAGACAGAAGACAGGGATCAGGTTTAAAGGACTAAAGTCAAAGAAACCAGAAACAAGTTTCAGAGCCCAAAGAAGCCACGCCTCCTTCACTGAGACTGAACAAAACATAGGGAATGCCTCCTTCACCTCCTTTCCTTTACCAAGACTGACAAACACATAGGCCACGCCTCCATCGCTGAGACTGACAGACACATAGGCCATGCCTCCTTCAACTTCTTCACTGAGACTGACAGTCACATAGGCCACGCCTCCTACACTGAGACTGACAGTCACAGAGGCCACGCCTCCTACACTGAGACTAAGAGTCACAGAGGCCATGCCGCCTTCACCTCCTTCGCTGAGACTGACAGAGGCCACACCTCCTTCAGTGAAGCTGAATCACATAGGCTACGCCTCCTTCACTCAGAATGATACACACACAGGTCATGCCTCCTTCACTAAGACTGACAGTCACACAGGCCACACCTTCTTCACTGAGTCAGACAGACACATAGGCCACGTCTCCTTCACCGACACGCCTCCTTCACTGAAACTGAGTCACGGAGGCCATGCCTCCTTCACCTCCTGTACTGAGACTCACACGCTCTCTGGTACTGACAGGCCCGGAGACCACAACTTATTTCTTGACTCCACTTCCCTTACTTTTGAGGGGACACCCCCTTCTCCTTCTTCACTGGAGGCCAACCTTCTTCATCCAACCTCTATTTCTTAACAATTAAGGGAGCTACACCTTCTTTCCTTCCTTACTGGGAAGGATGTGCACAGAGGCCACGCCTCCAATGCATCGGTCATGCCCCTACTGTAGCATAGTACAAAGGATCACTGCCTTTAAGAGATATGTTTAAATTCCACAGACATGTCCGGGGGATTATTTTGGATTTGAAGCGATTCATCTTAAAGAGTGAGTGACAAATCTGACAAAGGATCATGTTACATCATCGTGCCATGACATCTGAAAAAAAAGAGTCAAGAAAATGCATTGTTAGCGCTTAAACAGGCATGCTAGCTTGGACGTGTTCAGCAGAGCAGATGCAGTAATACTGTGTCTCAGTTAACGTCTGTCTGTCAGACACTTCACACCGAGGATGAGGAGGGGGAGATGAAGAGATGCCAGCACACAACAGGAAGCCTGTACGCTTCATGCTGAGCTTCTCAAACACTAATATGCCTAACAAATCTGTGTACTGGAGCTGTCTAACACTCCATACTCTCACCTCAACACCCAAACCACACCTACCCCAACCTGACACACAACATCACACATCAGATCAGAAATAAACGGACGTGTCGGCAGGAGCCGAGGGCAGGAGAGGTAATTGTTTAAAAAAAAAAAAAAGTCTGAGGCTAAGGGAGTGACCTAGTTTCTGGAACAGTGACTCACAAAACACCAGCATGAGAAAAAACTCCTTCCTTCTCCTTTCATCATTAATGAGAGCACGTTCTCTCCATCATCCTGCTCCCAGGATCAAGTCTGTCGCTTAATCGCTAGAGGGAAGAAGAACACCAGAGAGAGAAAGAGAGAGAGAGAGAGAGAGAGAGAGAGAGACCCTCCACTTCTTGTCCAGAACACTTTTCAGACTTTATCCCCAATGTGAGAGAGTAAGGGGGGGGCACTGCCTGTTTAAACTCATTACTTGAATAATGAATAATAATGTCAGCATGATGATTTTAATAAAATCTATTTTCAGTCAAAAAAAAAGGGTCAGAAATCAATAAGAACCGTGAGAATATTATGTGTAATATATTAAAAAATAAATAAAGAAAGAAAAGCCTTATATAGAAATAATAAGATTATGTCTGCGCAATAAATCTATATTGTGGGTGTCTTTTTTTATTTATTTATTTATTTATTTATTTATTTATTTATTTATTTATTAATTAATTAATTAATTAATTAATTAATTAATTATCTTTCTTAATTTCATTTTATTTTATCAGGTGGTTCCAGGACACAAACTTTCTTGATTCTTCATTATTATTATTTTTTTCACCAGACATTTTAAAAACAGCTAACAGCTCAGTGCTGGACTTTGGATGGACACTTGTGGTGTAAATAATAATTTGTACCTCTAACCTCTAAGCCGACACATGTTAATGTAGCTTAAACAGGATAAAAAATATTGAGCTGCACATTTTATTCTGTTCTCTCTCTCTCTCTCTCTCTCTCTCTCTCCCTCTCTCTCTGAAATCGAATATTTAAGCAAAAAAATATTTCTAGAATATTATATTTTTACGTTCTTCTCTGATGCTTAACACACTCGATAGCAAGCAGTCTGCGCCATTTTCCCAAATTCCCACCTCAGGTTTTCTTTAGCCAGCGTCTAGACTTCATCCACAAAACTCTGAGGATGTATTAGCGAAGACGACGAAATGATGGTGTTGTAATGAGAGGATGGATTAGGAGTTGAGAGAAGGTGTAATTACCTGACTGTGTGTCTGACTGACACCTTTACTGGCTCCATGCTGTAATTACAGTAACGCCGACTAATTGGCAGGTGTTTATTGGAAAAGAAAGAAAGCAAGTTTTGCTGACAAACACGGAGGCCGGCGGCTCGGCGAGCGACACGGATCGTGTCATTACGCTCGTCTACGTGCTACAGGATCGCTTGATGAAGCATTCCCGAGCGTTCAGATTAGCGTTCACACTGAGGGCTTCTATTTTACTCCACGCTGGATATTCCGTAAAGAAACGCCTCCATATAATTTAGTACTTTTCAATTCAATTTTATCTGTGAACAGAACGATAAAAAAAAAAACAGACTTTGAGTCTTTAAGTCATGAAATTTAATGATTAGCCTAAGTGAAATGTTAATATTTCGATCTGTTCAGTGTCCCTGTTCAGTATCAGTAAAGGAAACAGACGTGTAACACGTGTACAACACGACATCACATGTCCAGGGAGTCACAAGCTCTCACGTTGGAAAACTGCTTTTAAAGTCTAAATATACAATAGTCTATCTGACCTTTCTGATTATAAAGAAACTGTCCAAAATCTACAGTGTGAAAGTTCCTCATATTCGGTGTTGGGCTCACGTTCTTCTCAGCAGTAAATGTTTCCGCATGTTGTATGAGGTCGATTTTTTGTCACATATACATTACTGCGCAGTGAAATTCTTTTAAAAAGAAGTGCTTTTGGTTGAGAAGGAGGAAGGAGCAGTGGATGGAGTGGAGTGTTCTTCTCAGTGTTCAGAGCTGTGAGTGCAGACCCAGTGCCAGTCCACACTGTCCACTCAGATTCACTTCACTGCTCTCATTTACAGCGTATTTAAACACAGCAGACGGGAGAACAGAGAGCTGACAGCTACATGAAACACAGCTTCATCTGAAGGCCAAATCGGAACAACGGAGCAAAACTTTTCTTCTCACAAAATCGACTTGGTGGTAGGAATCGTAGCCGAGAAGATCTGAGATAAAGTGAGGTGAGATACTGACACGTCTGTGATGTTTAAATCAAGCCAGAGCATCAGACAGGCCGCTGCCTTCATGTTTACATGCCTCTCCTCCTTCAGTCAATTAACCGTGCTAAACGCTAGCAGCTCTGACCTGGAGCTCAGCCGGATTTCGTCAGATAGCCAGCTGCCAGTGAGCGATAAATGATTTAGCGGAGTACATTAGCCTGAACTCGCCTTCAGGCCTGGGTGTCCTCTTACACTGTGTCTCACTTCTGCAGGAGGAGGAGTGAAGCTACAGATGAAACGCTGGACTTCACTACAGCTGATTATATACAACAATAACAACAAGACTAACAATCACCAAAGCTTTCTCTTCGGTGTAGATCAAATATCTTCTATAGTATATCAATCAATCAATCAATCAATCAATCAATCAATCAATCAATCAATCAATCAATCACCTGTTCAACCAACCAAAAATCAATCAATCAATCAATCAATTCTTGCTGAATGTTTAATTTTATATAAAAATATCTATGGTTTTATTTCGTATTGGTTTAGGGTTTAAACTGATCCTTGAAAGTGCAGAACCAAAGAAACCTGATATTGAGTTTTCTGGTTATCATGTTCAAATTATTCACACCCCTCTATCATCTTTAAATCTGAGCATCAGATCAATACGAGGCAGGAAGAAGAAGAAGGATCAATAAAATGTTTAATCTTCGAGTCTCTGTTCAGCATAAAGACGAGGGACAGGAATCGAGAGACGAGGGACAAGAGACGAGGGACAAGAGAGCGAGCTATCTTACGGTTTACATACGGGGGAGACGCTGCTCTGATGTGGAATAAAGGAGCGGGATTGACCACAGAGACGGCGCCGGAGCTGTGACACCAAGCGGTTCTGATCCGAATGCGGAATGTCCAGGATCCTCGGACGTAGAAAAGAATAATAATAATAAAAAAAACGTCCTGCGGCGTTTAATAAAGCCATCCTCGACGGAGCGATCGCTCTGACGTGATGTTGGAATCCGAGCGTTTTTACGGCGCCGTGTCCTCACCGGGAGAGCGGCGTGATGGATGGACACTGCTTTAATTTCATTTAGATGAATTTATTCAGGATTAAAGCTACGCTGCTCGCCTCATCCATCACCTTTACACGCTCAGATATACTACAGTACGCTCACTTCACACTTCCTGTCATCTCCACTAAGGTTCAAACGCCACGTGAGGCACCTGTGTGGGAATTAGCGCTCGTGCAGAAGCCGAGAGCCGCAAAACGAGGGTGATTTATCACATCTGGAACGGGACGTCCCTCATCTCATCTCATTTTCTGTCTAGTGCAGCCCCAAGCCATGAAACGATGGTGCAAAAAATCCACACTAAATAAATAGGATTGATTTCAGGATATTTGCGAGTAGCTTATTGCTATTATGCGACCAAAATGACCGTAAATTGCGCGTTTTGGTTTTTTTTGGTTTGAAGAACCTTTAAGTATCAGACTGAACGGTTACACGATGATGATTCTTCTTTTTGATAAACAGGAAAAACAAAAGCTTACAAAAACTCAAGATGTGAACAAAACACGAACGATCCAAGACGCAATTTAAAAATGAATATCAGGCTAAAGGATGTAAGACATTAAAATAGATGACAATGAGATCTAAAAGAATAACTGGATTAAATAATGTTTACCTTTTTACATTTATTTTCTAAAGAGAACTGAGTTGTTAATAAAGAAATGTATTCAGAGATGAGTTACATAAAACCGAGTGAATATCGGAATCACGCACAGCAGATCATTTACACTTCTAACATTGGGGAGATGCCCTTATCCAGAGAGACATACAATTTAGCCCTTCTTATACAATTGAGGGTTAAGGGCCTTGCTCAGGGGCCCGGCAGTAGCAGCTTGGTGGGATTCAAACTCACACCCTTCTGATCAGTAGCCCAACACCTTAACCATTAAGCTACCACATCCATAGCCATATGCATATGGGGCGGAGTTTGAGTGAAAACAAAACAAAAAAAACCACTAATCAGTCTGTATTTTCTATTCCGGGTTTTTTTTTGGCAAGCATTTAACCCTGAGATATTAAGAAACATCTGGTAAAGCTGTTGGTTTATACAACACACAGGCTATTTAAATGATCTAATCTAATCTAATCCAGGGCTGTCTGATCTTATCCACAAATGTCCAGTCAAACATGCTGAGAGTCTGCTTTCTGATCAGATCAGACACTGGATCTAAACTCAGGAAATCCATGTACAGCTGTGGAACCTGACTGAATACATTTTCCAAATAAACAAACAAACAAACAAATAAATAATAATAATAATAATAATAATAATAATAAACACAATCTTGACTAGTTGTGTTGCCTTATGTTAAATTATTTACTAAATCATGGGGGCAGTGTTTGGGCTCAAAGGGGCAGAAGTGGTTCAGACTCTGGGTCATTCACTGGAGGATTGTGGTTCAGGCTCCAGCACTGCCAAGCTGCCACTGTTGGGCCCTTGTGCAAGGCCCCCAACGCACCCTGCTCCAGGGGCACTTGCATCATGACTGACCCTGCCCTCTGACCCCAATCCCCAAGGATGTGATATGTGAAGAAAGAATTTCACTGTGCAGTAATGTATACGTGACAAATAAATACAAGCTGATATCGACATCCAGGTGATATTTACTCTCAATCTCTTGGTCTCATTAAGGACTATAAGGTAATAAATCCAGTGAGAGGTTCTGATATATCCTCATGAGAGCCGTCACACTGACACGCTTTTCTCTGGAGGTTATAACAGCAGCGATATAAACATTCCTGGAGTACACAGCATGTAGTAAATGCTTATTAAATGACGGATCTTTACTACCACAAAATTTTTATAAGGTTCTAAACCATGCGGCTGCCAGGAGTTTGAAGTTTTAATGCCGCTGGCGTCTACCCTAAAACCTTTCGGTGCACTGGGAGCAGGATGAACACGACCCACAAAAACCGCCGCTAATTGCTCCTCGTCTCCTGCCAGCACGCTCACCTGATCCAGCGCCTTCTTTTTCTTCTTCTTCTTTCCCCAGCAGCCTGAACTCTCTCCGTCCTTGCCATTGGAGTCACTGCACAGAAGGTCGTCCAGCTCCTCGGTGCCCATCTGCTGTCCCTGAGACGTTTCGGCTGCCAGTCGGTATGAGAGGTTCCTTAAGATGCACACACAGTTTTCTATGGTCTGAGGAGAACGAAACACAGAAGAGTTAATGCACATGACCTGAAATGTCCTCCTGCGTTAATGCTTTGCTGCCAGCAAGCCAAGTAACGATCGGATGCATTAAAGCGGCCATTACTGAAAAGATCGACTTGTCCATCGTTTAGCAAACACCTGGAGGTTCTCTCGGTTCTCCTTTGGGGACAGAGCCGAGTTTCTGAAAAGCACAGGAAAGATGGGGGGCTCTCTCTCTCTCTCCCTCTCTCTCGCAGCTCAAAGTGGCTAATTATATAATTATATATTTTGTCATCCATTTAAACGAGATTAAAGAAAATCCGTTCGGAAAAAAAAACAACCACGGCCAGACGATCCATCGGCATTTAACTCGCACTCCATTTAACGAGGTATTAAAGGGAGACACAGTAGCAGAGGGAGAGGGAAGCCTGCCAGGCCAGCGGGGGAATGAATGCGAGGAAATTACGATGAAAAATGACTGACTTGCTGCGGCTGCTTGTTTTTGCCGTCGCTGAGCGAGAAGGACGAGCCTCTCTGCAAACAAAAATAATGAGCGTAATCAGAGAAACAGTGTCGGAATTATGCTCCGACATTTCAGACATAACACAAGCCTCTGCAGTCGACATCTCACGTTCTTCTGCCAGGATTTTAACTAATCACAAAATACTTCCACAAAATACCTTGACGGATTTACCACCGGAAACTGATTTCAGCATAAAGAACGTATTTTTTTTAGCATAAAATTTTTATTATTTTAGAAACACGTGTTTGTAAGACGTCTTTGTGTAAAGATGGATAAGTTCAGCTTTGGGAAAGACTTCCTGAGATTGCGGGCTCATCCTCAAGCCTTGTTTCAGTGTATAAAGAAATTTTTAACAATATTTTTAAAAATATTTATTAAAACTAAAAACATAAATCAATGAATAAAGGACAATATCAATTTTTGGATTTTATTTACAAATGATGCAAATGTGTTAATAAATATAAATAAAGTAAATAAACATCAGACTTCTGGACTGAATTCTGATGCAAGAGCTAAAGAAAGTCTTTTTTTTACTTGGCTACGACTTGAGCAGAAAGTTGGCGATGGTGAAAAAGATGAATGGGACAGAGGAGGAAGAGGAGGAGGAGGTGCTGAGGAAGCTGTAATGAGCTGGGGTTTGGAGATGACCAGAGGCAGAACGCTGAGTCGAGCGTGTAGCATCAGCACGGCTCAGCGCTCTATCCTCATTAGCATAAACACGCTTCCTGTGCCGGCGTCACCACCCTGAAGAGGAGCGAGCGCCGCTAAATCATGATTAAAGACGAGCGTTTAGGAAAACAGGAGCCGGGAAAAGCTCGAGAAAAGATCCCTGATAGTGGAGGTGATGCAGGAGGAGGAAGAAGAACAGACACAAACCTTGCTATCAATCTCGCTGCTCCCCAGTGCGGTCTGGATGACGAAGAGCAGAGCGTCTGTCAGACCTTCACACTCCCTCATCCTCCTCCTCGCCTCCTCTCCGGCCGAGCTCACGTTCCTGAAACACACACACACACACATATTCAGTGTCTTCTTCGTCATCATCATCATCATATATATTTTATTATTATTATTATTATTATTATTATTATTATTATATTAGTGTAGTAGTTAATTATGCTATTGTTTAGTAGTTCATTAAAAAAATCAAACAGGAATATTCATTAAATAGCAATTAAACAATCATCCATCCATCCATTTTCTATACCCGCTTTATTCCTAATTAGGGTCACGGGGATCTGCTGGAGCCTATCCCAGCACACACTGGGTGAAAGGCAGGGGTCCACTCTGGACAGGTCTAAACAATCAATAAATAAAATTTTATTTATTTTTATTATTAGTAGTAGTTATTATAAATGACTAACGAATAATTAAGAATTATTAGTAATGATTACTTCATTTAATAAAAAAAATTAAATAGAAATATTCATTAAAGAGTAAATATTAATTCAAATGTTAAATCAATTAAATAATTAAATGTAATTTTTTATATAGTTATTTTTCTTGTTCTATTAGTAGTAGTATCAGAGAAAGAATTGATTTTTTTAAATCTTTTATTTACTTTAGTTGTATTTTTTCTGTGTTATTATTGATTGAATTATTGATTTTTATTGATTAGAGGGAGAGAGAGAGAGAGAGAGTGTGTGTGTGTGTGTGTGTGTGAAAGAGAGAGATAGTGTGTGCATGTGTGTGTGTGTGCGTGTGTGTGTGTGTGTGTGTGTGTGTGTGTGCGTGAGAGAGAGAGAGAGAGAGAGAGAATGAGAGAATGTGAGAGAGACTAATTTGCATATCAGATCGTTGGGGTGGTTTGATTGACTTGCTCTGAATTCAGTCTTTGACTTTGACGTGATAAATATTTGATTGTTTTCTCTCTCAGGGAGACGAGGACAGAGAGATCAGGGAGATGAGGACAGAGAGATCAGGGAGATGAGGAGAGAGAGATCAGGGAGATGAGGACAGAGAGATCACGAATAGTTTATTTACTCTCTTATTTATTGTTGCTTACTGAGTAAACAAGTGTCTGATATTAACCAAGAGGAACTTCTGAAACACTGCTCAGAGTCTTTCTTTTTCCCAATTACCTCATGGAGAGACGATTAATTATTGTCTAATCAATTAAACTTCTAACTTTTATTAATTCATTGTTATTATTTTTCAGTTTATTAAATTATTTTTGATTGGAAAATTTTCTTTCTGGTATTTTGATGAATAAATAGTGTTGGAGCTTTGGCAATGACTCCTACATTTCAGTTCATTGAATCAGGGAACTGATTCATTTTGTAATTGACTCATTTAAGAATCAACTCAGTTTGACCGACTCTTTCTGTTAGTGACTCATACTGGATTGAGTCATTTTAGAATCGACTCCTTTTATAATTGACTCATTTTGGAAATGACACCTTTTAAATCGACTCCCGGCATCGTCAAAGTGAACCGAAAGCAGGATGTGAACCTGATGATTTCATATAGAACATCTATCAAAAAATGTATACAGCCACAATTAAGAAAAACAAACAAGTGAACATTTATTAACACTAATAGATCGTTGAAATAGTTCATGAAGTAAATGAATCACTACTTGAAAAAATGACACTGTGTGTTTCACACAATAACCAACAAAATGAGAGATAACCAAGTAATGAACTAATGAAAAAAATATTTTTTGTATTATTAAATGTGTATTAAATTTGTTGCAGATGTTAGATTCACTAATTAGAAGAACAGCTACAAAGAAATTAGAAGCAAAAATATATGTAAATATTAAAATGTGTCCAATTTAAATATTCAAATTAAATTAAATATTTAAATATTTTATTATATTTAAATTACATGTATATTTGTTTCAATTATTATTATCATTATTATTATTATTTTAAAATAAAGGGAATGAGAGAAATAAAACACTTCAGGATGTGCTGTTATGGGAAAATAATCAACCCTGGGGTGGTAAAGGAGCTCATGCAGTGTTTTATTCCTCTCTCTGCCTCGAACGCAGTGTTACAAACCTACAGCGTGTTTCTGCCTTCTTTTTTTGTTTTTTTGTCTCTGCTGAAAATAACAGCAAATCAAAATCATATTCGAGATTCCAAAACGCTTCGTCATGTCATTGCAGCAGGGAAGATTCGATCTTGACTAATAGCCCACGGCTGTCCGGTCGAAAGAAATATCTCTCTCTCTCTCTCTCTCACACACACACACACACACACACACTGAATTCCTGCAGGAGCTCGTCCAAAACCCTCAAAGAGTCCAAGTAATTTCTCTCTCCCAGCTCGGAGGGAGGGCCACCGCGAGACACTCACATCTCATCTGCATTCTCGTCACTCAGCTCGGCCCAAATCGATTGCTACATTTCATTTTGTGCGATCGGGAGATGACGAGGAAACAAAACGACGACATTTGCGCTCAGAGAAGCTTCTCTTTCCATCACATTAACTTGGCAAAGGCTTTAAAGCTATATCATTTAGCTGCTGCTGATAAAAGCGTGCTCCGGCACAACAAACCCCACTATTTATTCACGTCCCGGCTTTGCCATATTGACTTATTAAATATTCACCACAGCAGCCGAGCTGCCTGCTGATCCGCTAACTAACTTTAAATATATATACGAGAAGAGAGAGAAAGAGACACAGAGAGAGAGAGACAGAGAGAGGCGTCTGGAACACAGCGTTACTCTGGAACATTCCGGCTGCAAAACAAATCACAGGTTGTGTTATATAAAAAAACACAAACTCCCAAACAGAGGATGATTATTTTCCCATGACAGCATGTCCCCAAGTGTCTATTCCTACTATTACAATTTATATTCATCCAGGAATGACACACCATGCTTTTTATCCATTTATAGCAGCCTGGAATGCTGAGGAACATCATCTTAGTCCCAGGACTCTCTCTTTTCTTTATCTTTCTCTCTCTTGATGTTAAAAACAAAACAAAATGAAACACAGCTTGTGTCGCGAGAAACCGCAAAGAAGCGTAAACGCCTCTGTCCTGAAGACGTCAGAAAAGCTACAGCTGCAAAGTTAAAAAGCTCTGAAACTGGAGACTCAGTCAGAGGCTGTGACTCTTGGTCAGTGGCTATGACTCAGTCAGTGGCTGTGATTAAATCAGTGAGTGACTGTGACTCAGTCAGAGGCTGTGACTCTTGGCCAGTCGCTATGACTCTCGCTTATTGGCTGTGACTGGTTCAGTGTCTGTGACTCTCGGTCAGAGGCTGTGACTCTCGGTCAGAGGCTGTGACACTCGGTCAGTGGCTGTGACTATCGGTCAGAGGCTGTGACTCTCGGTCAGAGGCTGTGACTCTCGGTCAGTGGCTGTGATTAGGTCAGTGGCTGTGACTCTCGGTCAGTGGCTGTGACTCGGTCAGTGGCTGTGATTAGGTCAGTGGCTGTGACACTCGGTCAGTGGCTGTGACTCGGTCGGTGGCTGTGATTAGATCAGTGGCTGTGACTTGGTCAGTGGTTGTGACTCGGTCAGTGGCTAGGACTCCCGGTCAGTGGCTGTGACTCGGTCAGTGGCTGTGACTCGGTCGGTGGCTGTGATTAGATCAGTGGCTGTGACTCGGTCAGTGGTTGTGACTCGGTCAGTGGCTGGGACTCCCGGTCAGCGGCTGTGACTCGGTCAGTGGCTGTGACTCCCGGGCACGTGTATTGACATCTCTCTGTATCAGAGTCTCACTTTACTGCTGATCTGCTTCTCCACAGAAACATCCATGTCTCCTTACACTTACACCACTAAAAGCTCAGCTGGCGGAGGATGAGTTCTCTGACTGCAGTGTTTCACGTGAGAAATCACACACGCCGCTCTGCCACGTGGGAAAGCAGTTAATCAGAGGTTATGCTAATGTGCATCAGGTGCTGCGAGAGCTTTGTGCATGTCACGCCTGGCTTCCCTCCATGTAATAACACAGTAACACAATAAGAGCGCTCCTAAAGGCTTCGGGGAAACACAAACGCAGAGCACTTACTGTTCATAAAGCCTGAGAAGGAGTTGAGCCGAGAGGGCAGAGGGCCGAGGGAACCGTAAACTCGGCTGCGCTGGACACAAACCAGCTCTGAAATGTACCGAGAGCTTTAGGGCTAAAATCTGAGAGCGACAACAAGAGCTGCTTTCATCGCTTCACTTCTCTAACTAATAACATAAAACCTTTTTAGATTTTTTAAAATGAAATAGATCTGAAGTTTTGTTTATACTGTATTTATAAAAGAGCACATTTAAACTCAATTAGAATGTTATTCTACTCAACGCTAGCATGCGTTTATTCAATAAAAGCTCATTTTAAAAAATGTATATTAGAAAATAATAATGTGGAAAGTCTGAAGTGACCTCTGCAGCTCATCAGCTCAGGAAACCTGCCTCATTCTGTTCCAAATTTATTATCTGTGATCATTTTCAGTGATAAAACATTCAAAAACCATCAAATTATATCAATATATATTCAATATACTGTGTATATATATATATATATATATATATATATATATATATATATATATATATATATATATATATAAATATACACTATATTGCCAAAAGTATTCGCTCACCCATCCAAATAATCAGAATCAGGTGTTCCAATCACTTCCATGGCCACAGGTGTATAAAATCAAGCACCTAGGCATGCAGACTGTTTTTACAAACATTTGTGAAAGAATGGGTCGCTCTCAGGAGCTCAGTGAATTCCAGCGTGGAACTGTGATAGGATGCCACCTGTGCAACAAATCCAGTCGTGAAATTTCCTCGCTCCTAAATATTCCACAGTCAACTGTCAGCTGTATTATAAGAACGTGGAAGTGTTTGGGAACGACAGCAACTCAGCCACGAAGTGGTAGGCCACGTAAACTGACGGAGCGGGGTCAGCGGATGCTGAGGCGCATAGTGCGAAGAGGTCACCAACTTTCTGCAGAGTCAATCGCTACAGACCTCCAAACTTCATGTGGTCTTCAGATTAGCTCAAGAACAGTGCGCAGAGAGCTTCATGGAATGGGTTTCCATGGCCGAGCAGCTGCATCCAAGCCATACATCACCAAGTGCAATGCAAAGCGTCGGATGCAGTGGTGTAAAGCACGCCGCCACTGGACTCTAGAGCAGTGGAGACGCGTTCTCTGGAGTGACGAATCGCGCTTCTCCATCTGGCAATCTGATGGACGAGTCTGGGTTTGGCGGTTGCCAGGAGAACGGTACTTGTCTGACTGCATTGTGCCAAGTGTAAAGTTTGGTGGAGGGGGGATTATGGTGTGGGGTTGTTTTTCAGGAGCTGGGCTTGGCCCCTTAGTTCCAGTGAAAGGAACTCTGAATGCATCAGCATACCAAGACATTTTGGACAATTCCATGCTCCCAACTTTGTGGGAACAGTTTGGAGCTGGCCCCTTCCTCTTCCAACATGACTGTGCACCAGTGCACAAAGCAAGGTCCATAAAGACATGGATGACAGAGTCTGGTGTGGATGAACTTGACTGGCCTGCACAGAGTCCTGACCTCAACCCGATAGAACACCTTTGGGATGAATTAGAGCGGAGACTGAGAGCCAGGCCTTCTCGTCCAACATCAGTGTGTGACCTCACAAATGCGCTTCTGGAAGAATGGTCAGAAATTCCCATAAACACACTCCTAAACCTTGTGGACAGCCTTCCCAGAAGAGTTGAAGCTGTTATAGCTGCAAAGGGTGGACCGACGTCATATTGAACCTTATGGATTAGGAATGGGATGTCACTTAAGTTCATATGCGAGTCAAGGCAGGTGAGCGAATACTTTTGGCAATATAGTGTATATATATATATATATATATATATATATATATATATATTTCATAAGAATATTATTATCAGTTAGGCAGGTAATGTGACCTTGCAGTGACCTTGACCATGTCTGGATCAGTTCCAAAATCTAATCAGATCATTTCCTGGTTCCGATCATCACTCCGTATCAATCCCACAAACATTCAGCTGCTCGTTCTGGAGATCTCACACTAACGAGGACACACAGAAGGACACCCTGCTAATATAATTCCACCTATAAAACCCCCTGAAGACATAAAAATAGAAATAAATATATAACTGAAACATATCCAGGCTTTCAGAGGTTCACTTTCTGCTGTTCTTTGAGGTACTTCTGCTGAAGCATTAACCAGGGATTAGTGTGATAGACTGTTCTGTGAAATCCAGACGAAAAGCAAATGAAATATTTCCAGCCATTAAAGGAGTAAATCTTCCACACAGAATATCTGAGACGAGAGAGCGACAAGACAGTGACAAGAAAGAGGCAAAAGAGAGGAGAGAGAGAAACAAAAGAGAAAAAGAGAGACGAGAGTGAGACAAGAGAGACACAAGAGAATAACAAAAGAGAGACAAGAAAGTCTAGGGAGAGATGAGAAAAAGAGTTGAGAGAGAGACAACAGAGAATAGAGAGTCACAAGAGAGAAGAGGGTGAGACTAGGGAGTCAGGAGAGTCAAGAGAGAGAGAGACAAGAAAGAAAGAGACGAGAGAGACAAGATAGGAATGAGAAAAAAAGAGATGAGAGAGAGACAAGAGAATCAAGAGAGAGATGAGAGAGACAAGAGAAAGAGACAAGAGAGATAAGAGAGAGTCAAGAGAGAGACAAGAGAGACAAGAAAGAAAAAGATGACAGAGAGACAAGAGAGAGACAAGAGAAAGATAAGAAACAGTCAAGAGAGAGTCAAGAGATGGTCAAGAGAGAGACAAGAGAGAGCCAAAAGAGACGTGAAAGAAAGAGATGAGAGAAAGATGAAATAGAGGGTGAAAATAAATAGAGATGAAATACAGAGAAAAAGACAATAGAGGGTCAAGAGAGAGATGAGAGAAAGACAAAAGAGATCCAAGAAATGAGAGCGAGACGAGAGATGAGAGAGATATGAGAGAGAGAGACGAGAGAGAAGGTGAATTCCAGTGTTCTGAAAGAAAGCGTGATTTTTCTGAACCTGTCACTTCACAAGCAGCAGTGATGAAAGTACATGCTAGTCTAGATTTCCTCTGGATATGATTGAGGAGAAACTACACGGATCAGGTGTACGAAGTGTGATGGAGCTCTACTCCCACAATTTGGCCTGAAAAAAGAGAAAAGAAAAAAGAGCAATGCTTCACAGAGGGATGTGGTATTATTTTTCACATCTAGCTGCCTAGCTATCACGCGCTCAGCGATTAGACCGCAGCAGGTGCTTGATATATCCAACCATCATGATGATGGAATGCCAGTCTTTTGACAGGGTCTACCCAATAACAGAGCACCTCTGCCAATATTCCCAAACGATAAAATGATTTAATAAACCCGCAGGGGGAGAGCGTGGGCCGGCTGGCGTTGTGCTGACAAAGCAGAACGCCGAGCGAGTCGCTCTTGACACCTTTCATAAAGCACTTCAGGCTTGTCGAGAGCGAAAATATGCAACCTAATACGGGAAAAAAAGCCGCTAATCTCCTAGCGTCTGTGCTTGTACACATGCTTACAGGGGCAGATGTCACGTAACGGGGTTAACGCTAAATAGAAGCGTGACCGAAACAGCGTGAGGTCCAGAGTCCAGCATGTGATCATGAGGTTTGCTCATTTTCCACAGTTAATGAGGCACTTGGCTTTTATTGCTTATTCAAGTCATTTATTTTCTGTCACTCTCAATAAACTCCATCTAATCAATTAACATCCTTTGTTAGTTAATTACTTATTGAACACACTTTAAACACACCTTGTAATCCTTATCCTTTTCTTTTCAACATGGAAATCTTTTTTTTCCTTTTATTTTTATAGTCCCGAAGGACCGGGTTTAGCTCTGCTGTTGTAAACAATTAAGGATTTTAGACTAAAGGATTTATTATGTGCACACTCCACTGCTTTTCTTCTCTGTCCAAACAGTTAACACATAATTTCTGGGCCAAGAATTTTCATTTAACTGTAAAAAACGCAGACTGACGTCTCAGCAGATGGTCGGTTTTATAAGAGAGAGGTTTTAGGGGAAGATCCATCACCCGCAGCCGTCTGACTGTGAAGCAGGACACCACTGAGATACCTGGCTGCCGAACACTTGGCTTGGTGTCAGGTGGCATGTCTGGAATGCTGATAATCGAGATCTCCTGCTCGCCCGATCCACTCTGGAGATTCGGGAGGTAAACATGCTTATTTGGGCTGCTGGATTTCAGGAGATCTCCCGCTTTTCTCTCACTGTTCTTGCTAAAACTCTGCAGCTGTTCTCCCAGCGCCTGATCTTAATGAAGCCAATGTACCTGCTCTGACTGAAGATCTGATCTCCTTCCACGTCCTCAACACCCAGCGCCGCTTCCGACTGACTGTCTGCCTTCGCTTCCTTTGTATCTGAATTTACTTCCACGTTCACTTCCAGTTTCTCAGCAATTATCGTTTACTCAAACGCACACACTTATGGCACACAACAAATCCCTTTACCATAATGTCAAGTAACGTCCAACCCGATCTGATCGATTCCAATCCAAACCTGTCCGGAAGTGTCAAATCCGGGCCAGCCTAGTGTAGTCCAGTCCAACCAGTTCAAGTCCAGGTCAGTCTCATCTAGGCTTGCATGGAAGACTAGTCCAATCCTGTCAAGTCCAGTCCAAGCTAATCTTGGCTAATCTACTCTAATTGTCTATAAAAGTCTGGTTTAATATAGTTTACACTAGTCCGAGCAATTCCAGTGTAGTCTAGTACAGTGCCAGAAAATACGGTCCAATCCAGACCGGTCCAATCCAGTCCGAGCTAATCTAATCTAGTCTAATTTAAAAAAAAAGCCCAGTCAATCCAAGCTAGCAGAGTCTAGTCTAGTCCAGTCCAAACGGATCCACTCTAGACGAGTCCAATCTAAACAGTAGTCCAGTACAAGCAGCTAGCATCTAAATGTAGCATAAATGAGCCAAATCTAATTGATCTCCACCTCCAGTGATCTGTGCGCTTTCACTGCATGGCTATTGATGGAAGAATTCCCCTTTGAAGGACATCAGAACATCATTTATACTTTTTTCTCTCCTTAAAAATGATTTAAGAAGCTTGTAGTCCAGGTCGCTTGTTCTATATGGAGTAGCTGTTACACCAGAGCGTATTCTCTGACTGATATGGAAATCAATGGAGCTGTTATGAACCTACAATTCTATTGGAAATAAATATCCTTGCAGGGAATAGCGCTAAAACGACAGGCGTTTTGTAATCTCCAGGCCTAATGGCTTTCCCAGAGCAGGACTTGAGAGCTCAGATGGACCTTTCTCCTTCAGCTAAGTGACAAACTCTGTACATCTTCACAGAGCTCATTTCAGCTGCCAGTGACAGAGCCGTTCATCACAGCGTTCGGCTTTCCCAAGCAGAACTCCTCGTACTGGAGTGCCGACCCTGAGCTCCTATCAGGTGACATGCGGCGTTCCGGGAAAAAAACAAACAAACAAAAAAACAAACAGCTAACCACAGACTGTACACGGATCTTCACGACAGGTGCTGATCGATCTGGACATGTTCCTCTCGGCTCCTGTTCGGTCAGACACGAGTCCTGCATCACGAGGTGCTTCCTCATCACCGGAGGCGCTTTCGGAAATGTTGGACAAGAGGAAATTGAGGGTATTTTTTTCCTCACAGCATGAAACCTGCTGCTTGAGCATGGAGGATGCTGGGATACCTTTTTTCTTGGTAGGATTCTATTTTGTGGCTGTAAAAATGTGGTTTTATTAGACACACCGTTCCTCCACAGAGACCTGGAGGATTTTATAGACATTTGGTGGAAGTGATTTATAAAGGAAGAGCATCAGATTCCCACTGGGATGGAGCTCAATTCCGAAAAACGCCGCTTCACTGCTTTTTTTTCTAAGGGCTTGCCTGAGCGCTCCCCGGCTGAGGGAACGACACTTTGACATATCTTTAGTGGTGGAATTGAGACGTGACGTGAAGGACATCTCCAATCCAATCCACTCAAGTTCAGCCCAGTCCAATTCAGTCAAGCCCAGTTCATGTTATTCTTAACTAATCTACTCTAGTCTAGGCCAAGCAAGCCCAGTCTGATCCCAGCTTATGGAGTCTAGTCTAGTCCAATTCATGCTAATGATGTCTAGTCTAGTCCGATCTGAGCTAACAAATTCTAGTCTAGCCCAACCCAAGCTAATGGAGTCTAGTCTAGTCCAATCTGAGCTAATGGAGTTCAGCCTAGTCCAATCAAAGCTAACAAATTCTAGTCTAGCCCAACCCAAGCTAATGGAGTCTAGTCTAGTCCAATCTGAGCTAACAAATTCTAGTCTAGCCCAACCCAAGCTAATGGAGTCTAGTCTAGTCGAATCTGAGCTAATCGAGTCCAGCCTAGTCCAATCAAAGCTAACAAATTCTAGTCTAGCCCAACCCAAGCTAATGGAGTCTAGTCTAGTCCAATCTGAGCTAACAAATTCTAGTCTAGCCCAACCCAAGCTAATGGAGTCTAGTCTAGTCGAATCTGAGCTAATCGAGTCCAGCCTAGTCCAATCCAAGCTAACAAATTCTAGTCTAGTCCAATTCAAGCTGATGATGTCTACTCTAGTCCAATCCAAGCTAATAAAGTCTAGTTTAGTGCAACTGAGCTAACAAATTCTAGTCTAGCCCAATCCAAGATAATGGAGACTAGCCAAGTCCAATCTGAGCTAACAACTTCTAGTCTAGTCCAACCAAAGGTAATGGAGTCTAGTCTAGTCCAATCTAAGATAATGGATTCTAGTTTAGTCCAACCTAAGCTCCTTTAGTCCAATTCGAGCTAATGGAGTCTAGTTTAGTCCAATCCAAGGTAATGAAGTCTAATCTAGTCCAATCTGAGCTAATAGATTCTAGTCTAGTGCAATCCAAGCTAATGGAGTGTTCTCTAGTGCAATGCAATACAAGCAAATGGATTCTTTCTAATCCAACCGAAGCTAAGGAAGTCTAGTCTAGTCCAATCCAAGCTCACAGAGTCTACTCTAGTTCAATCCAAGCAAATGGATTCTAAGTTAGTCCAATCAGAGCTAATGAAGCTAATCCAATGTAGTCCGGTCCATTGTAGGCAAGCCCAGTCCAGTCTGTGAAGGTATAATAATAGCTGGGGTTGAGGAACTCTACAGACATTTCAACCTCTGTTGTTTTCCCAGTCTGTTCATGGATAAATGGGTCAAAGTTCAAACCACGCCCACATCGTGTTTATACCCAGATGCAGTTCCACACATCTGAGCACTGAACAGCTGCAGCTACGAGACCGTGGTCTTCACACGCAGTGCTAGATGTAAGCACATGACCCGAGTGACTTCCTGCCTACACATTATTCACTTCAAGTTATTGACAAACAGCTGCAAGCCACAACATGAGGGAAAAAAAGTGCATTTAAGGCTACACAACTGTGTTTCAGCTACACAGACACCAGTAATTACCTGCACACACACACACACACACACACACAACCTTCTGAGAAGCTTGTGTTGGGAGACGAGGCGATGCGTCATCTTGCTCCAGAGCCCAATTTACAGCACGGCTTTGTGTTTACAGAAAATAAACTCCTGAAAGTCTGTGTGTGTGTGTGCACGTGTGCGTGTGTGTGCACGTGTGCGTGTGTGTGCACGTGTGCGTGTGTGTGTGCGTGTGTGTCTTTATCGACTAGGCTGCTCCTCTCCTGCAGTGAGCCAGAAGAAAAAGGTGAAGGAATTTTCATTTACGCCGGCGAATTGAAGACGTATCAGTAAAATCCCACATCTGAAAATCATTTCTGTCTTGAATCTCAGCAGAACATCGGAGGCCAAACAAAAGCATGCGATAAGCTCCGAAAACGTTCGTTTAACGGGGTTGCTATGGATACAAGGTGGAACCGAGGCCTCATGGTGTGGAGTATTGAGCCCCGGAGAATCCTCCGTGTTATTTTTCACACGAATCCCAGAACATAAATCATCACACGGGAGAAATTAGGTGCGATCATTATGCATTATTACACTGTATAAATCACACACACTCTCTCCGTGTGAAAAAAAAACAAGATAAGTCTTCATATCTGTTCGATTCGGCACGGAAATGTAATAACAGCTTTTTTTTCAAGGTGAAAGCCGAACCCTGATACTCCTCCTTTCTTCTTTTTGCCTCAGCGTCTTTCGTCTTTCGTCTCACACCGTTCAGTCAGGAGGACAGTCACTGAGATGAAAAGGTGAGCTGATGTAGGAAGCCTGTGCTGGAAGTACTGCTCAGGAAAATACTCAAATCTGACTGGTCAGCTGGAGCTGATTCTTTTTCTACAATCGCTGCTTAACAGGTCGTTACGATCCTGGAGGAGAAGAACCGTCGGTCTTGAAGCTAAAAATATTGATCCTAATGCTAATCGATATTCCAGGCGGATATTATTTTTAACATTTCAATCAAAGTTTCTAACAACATTCATCTTTATTTACTTTCCATGATGAATTTCCAGGAAAAGTACACTACTTTCCAAAAGTTTTGGGACACTCCTCCAAATCATTGAGTTCAGGTGTTTTTCAGGGGTTGGGCTCGGCCTCGTGAAAGGAACTCTTAATGCTTCAGCTTCATTCTAAGACATGAAAGGTCCATAAAGACATGGATGAGTGAGATTGGTGTGGAGGAACTTGACTGGCCTGACCTCAACCCCATAGAACACCTTTGGGATGAATTAGAGTGGAGACTGTGAGCCAGGTCAAAACTGGGACGTCTGCCTTTACATGCACATGAATGTAATATGGAGTTGTCCCGCCCTTTGCAGCTATAACAGCTTCAACTCTTCTGGGAAGGCTTTCCACAAGGTTTAGGAGTGTGTTTATGGGAATTTTTGACCATTCCTCTAGAGATGTATTTGTGAGGTCAGGCACTGATGTTGGACAAGAAGGTCTGGTTCACAGTCTCTGCTCTAATTCATCCCAAAGGTGTTCTATGGGGTTGAGGTCAGGACTCTGTGCAGGTCAGTCAAGTTAATCCACACCAAACTCACTCATCCATGTCTTTATGGACCTTGCTTTGGTCACTGGTGTGCAGTCATGTTGGAACAGGAAGGGGTCATCCCCAAACTGTACCCACAAAGTTGGGAGCATGAAATTGTCCAAAATGTCTTGGTATGAAGCTGAAGCATTAAGAGATCCTTTCACTGGAACTAAGGGGCCGAGTCCAACCCCTGAAAAACACCTGAACTCAATGATCTGGAGGGGTGTCCCAAAACTTTTGTCAATACAGTGTATTTCTCCTTGCTAGGGTTCTACTTGTGGGTTCTTCCAGTGTAGAACCAGTTTATTTATGTTCACTGAGTAGTTAATGGACGTAACCAAGGAAGAAGATTTTTTTATTTTTTATTTATTTATTTTTACAGATCAAGCGGTCACTCTTTGAAGCAGTTGTGAAAAATCGCTTTGTCCTTCTGAGGGAAATCTTTAGTGCAGAAGAGTTCCAAAGAGAGCTTGAAATCAAGTTAGAATCCAAAACCATCCACAGAAACCTTGAGAAACTCCTGGTAGTGAAACATGAGCAGCTTGTTGATAGCGACTCCTGCTCAGAACCAGGTTCTAGAGAGCAACGCTAGCCAGACTGCGAGCAGAAGCAGAAGCAGGAGTGATGTCTGTCCTCCGATGACTGCAGCGAGTGAAAACGCTGCGACGCCGTGTCTTAAAGCTGCTCACAGACATGAAAGCACGCAGTCACACCGATAAACACGCTGTCAGGCTTCACACACGGTTTGAAGTCAGAATCTCGCATGCAGGAAAGAGTTCCTCGTATCGGGAGAAGAGAAGAAAATCCCACGGCTCTGTGGATGCACTTATAAATCAAACCGTTGCTGGAAGTAAACTCCGTCCAAAATAAATTTCAAGCTGTTTCTCTTTAAGAAGGAAAATGAGGATCGTTGCGGTTTTATCAGCTGCTGATGCACCGGAATGCTAACTCTACGGAACGGACATTTTAAATTGATGCACACGATTAGCTAGCTTGAGATTTAATTTGTTTCTCCATTTATTTCTATATTAATGCTAGTTTCCATGCAGGATTCCAAAAACCTCATGAAATGCCACACACACCGGACGATAAAACACAACACACAGATTCCAAACTGATACATCAAACAAAATCGAGTAAATAAAATTGATTCCACTGTTACATATGTAGCTGCAGATCTGTCGCCATGGCAACCGTGGCTACGATTCATTGCTGCTACTTTGTGTAAAATCTTAGCTAGCTAGCATCATTTTTTTCCAATAACATTTTTCCATTAACATTAAATTTCATAACGTTGATGCTATTTGCATAAAATTTTAATAATTTCCATCAAAGAAGAAAAACAAATAACACGATAAATCATTTGTTGGCAGAAATGTTAATGGCGTCAGAGTCACAGCGTGCGAAGCTTAAGGAGTTTTTGTTATTACAGCCGGCGGGAATTCAGGCTGATTTGAATAATATTGAAATATAATGTTTGGCCACGCCCACTTTGGGTTTAAATCCGAATAGTTATGGCAGCACTGACCTCAGGCACCCGGTGGCGTTGCGCAGGACGAGCGAGGTGTGCATCTGCAGCTTGCGGTCCTCCTGATGCGGTGAGACGTCCCAGGCGGACAGAGGGATGATGACCGTGTTGGTCAGGACGGCCAGAGCGTCCTGGATGATGGGCATCTTCAGGGCGTCGCAGGAAGAGAGGTTCCATAACACACCTGGGACACACACACACACACACACACACACACACACTGAAGATAAACTCCTGGAACTAGCAGGAACTTCAGGAAGATGGTGCAATTGTGAGCACAGTAGCTGTTACGGTCAGCACAAACCGGCCGGCTGATGTAACTTTCAGATAAAGCCAGGTCTGCTGTTTTTTTATTTTTATAAATATTGAACATGACACTTTAGATTTCGAGGCAAATCCTCCCCAAAAAATCCATTTGCTCTTCTGAAAAAGCCAATAATCCAGAACATGTTTACGCTTTTACCCTCAACCACAAGGCTACTTTAGCTAAAAAAGATTATTGTTATTATTTTTTATTTTTTTTACAAGTGTTATTCAGCAGGTTTGCTGTTATAAGTAGACGAAAAAAACAACATAGTTTGCAGCTTTATCTAGCTACGCTAAACAAACACTCTCAAAACTGCAGACTACAGGAAAACGCCTCGCTGTCTTTCTTTTTAAAAAATAAAACTGAATTTATTTTTTGCAAGATTTAAAAAAAAAAAAAAAGGCATGTGAGGGTTAAGTAATCTCCGGTCTCCATCAGTGGTCAGATCTGAGCTGTAATAATGCTGTTATGTTAGTTTTCATGCAAAAATAAAAATTTTTAAAGGAACTTGTGAAACTTGTCCAAACCTGAGCTGCATTAGGAAATTAATAAAGGTAATTATCCAGTAATGGGGACTGAACACGCACACGGCAAAGTCTTTCATTAAAGGAGTGAGGAGCAAAAAGCTTTAAAAAAGACTAAAAGTCAGAAAATTCAGTGGAAGAAGAAAAAAGAAAAAAATAATTCAGTAGAAGAGAAAAAAAATGGAAGAAGGGAAGGAAGAAAAGAATAAAATAAAAGAAGAGAATTAAAGAAAAAAATTCAGAGGAGGGGAAAAAAGAAGAAAAAAATAGTGGAAGAGAAAAAAAATCAGTGGAAGGGGAAAAAAAGAAAATCAAAATCAGTCAAAGAGGAAAAAAAAGAAAAATTCAGTGGCTGGGGAACCCCCCCCCCAAAAAAAAACAACCCTAGGGGCATCTGAGAGATGTTTACTAGATGTTTTGTATTTTTTATCCCATGTGTTGTGGCCTGTCGGTGATCCTGAGCGTAGGCCTCGGCGCTCGGTGAGAAAAGCCGCAGTGTATTTGGACACCGGTTTCACTGCAACCTTTTACACGCGCTAATTACCTCGACTTATTCCTCTAGACTCGGAAATAAATAAATAAATAAAATCATTAAAAAAACCCCAAAAGAAAAGAAGAAAAGGATGAGGGAAGCAGGGGTGCTGCTCTGTCACAGACACACAGGAGTTATTTTCATTCCTCCCGAAGGCGAGAGACGTGAAAGTCTGGCTTTTTAACCGAATCGTCTGTGCACTACGCAGTCAGGAGTCAGGAGAGAAAAAGTCGAAATAAATTGGCACTTGCTGATATTCACTGTCAAATGAAACCGAACACCATCAATGATTCATGGAGTGTGGAAAAGCAACGCCGCTGGCGGGGAACACGCGGCGGCTCGCGCACTACACACCGCCGCGGCTGCCCGGAGGACGCAAACGCAGACGAAACGCACCGATCATCACGGGTAATGTTTCACTGAATAATCAGAAGGAGAATCAGTTCAGCAGTGCAGCTTATTACGTCAGGAATAAAAGACGTGTCGTTTTCTGTAAGGAAGGAGTCTCCAGGTTCAGTTTTTTTGTGGAAGATTTCTGAAACCTTCAGGACAGACGAGTTTACCAAGCTCTGCGGCTAACATGAATCGCTGCGATTTATTGTCTAAAGAACATTGAGAGAGAGAGAGAGAGAGAGAGAGAGAGAGAGATAAAGAGAGAGATAAAGAGAGAGATAAAGAAACAGAGTATGGGAGAAAAGAGAGAGAGTAAGAGATAAAGAGAGAGAGAGTGAGAGAAATTAAGAGAAAAAGAGAGAGATAGAGAGTGAGAGAGATTGAGAGAAAGAAAGAGAGAAAGTGATAAAGAGATGAAGAGAGGTAGAGAGAGAGATTGAGAGAGAGAGAGAGAGAGAGAGAGAGAGAAACAGAGTAAGGGAGAAAAGAGAGAGAGTAAGAGATAAAGAGAGAGAGAGTGAGAGAAATAAAGAGAAAAAGAGAGAGATAGAGTATGAGAGAGATAAAGAGAGAGAGAGAGAAAGAGATGAAGAGAGAGAGTGAGAGAGAGAGAGAAATAGAGGTTGGTGAGGGAATGAGTGTTTATAGCTGCTATAAAGTAATACACAGACGTTACATTTACCGTAACTATAAACGGATAAAACATGACACTGTATGAAATAAAATAAAAATAGTTACAAATTGCTGTTATAGAAAGATATTAATGTTGATTCTTCTCTATACAGAAGTCTTCTTACACCACACCAACATCCTAACGCTAACAATGACTGTATATTTATCAGCCCATGACTCAGTTTATACTCATCATTATCCATTTATAGTTACATTTAATGCCCAAGAAATTTTCCAGATCAATTAAATATAATGTTACAGCTGTATCCATGGCAACTGATCCAAATTTTATTTTATTTTTTACATTTTTTAAAATTAGTTTATCAGAATTAATTGGCACAGACTGTCTTTTTTTTCCTCTATTTTTGGACCCCCCCCCCTCCGCACTTGAATCACCCACTCTTACATGAGTCATAGAGACGAGGGCAAGGAGGCTGTAGGACTGATGAGGATGACCTTGGCAGCTTGCTCTCTCTCTCTCTCTCTCTCTCTCTCTCTCACACACACACACACACACACTTTAATCCCACTCGCAGGGAAATTGCCCCTGTCTGATTGCAGTTTGCTGTAGAAAGGTTTTTTGGCTTTTTGCTGGTGATGACTTGAGGGAGGTTAGACGTTAGACACAACACACAGCAGGACTCCAGAGCAGCGAGGCCGGGATTTTGTGTCTGTAAAGAAACAGAGGGGAACAACATTCCAAACCTTATTCCGAATCCTGTCCTGGTGGAGTGACGGAATATTTCCCACTCTGCTGAATCTGTAGAGCACAGTAACTATTTCAGTCAGACTTTTCAGCATCAAAGACAATTAACTTGTCTCAATTGAGTTGGACTTGAAATCGGACTTTGAAATCGGACAGTGAGTTTGAGACTTAAGACTTTAATCTGATGTGACGAGACTTAAACTTGAGGTGCTGACTTAACGAGCTCATGGAACTTGGACTTAGGAGACTTCTTAAAAATTTAGGCTTGAAAACCAAGTTTATATCTAATTAGTCTAGATTGTGGACTTAGGACTCAACCCATCTTACAAGAGTTGGACTTAGAGCTTCAAGTTGGACTTGAGCTTGAGACTTAAACTTGACAATCAAGACCAAGTTCAAGTTTAAACTCGACCTGAGGACTCGACTTGAAGCTTCTTGGTCTTTGAAATTCAGCTTGACAACTAAACTTGCACTTGGTCTTGAGCTTGAGACTTAGACTTGCTTCTTGGCTTGAATTTAACAATTTAATTTCAACTTTGGAAAGTAGACAAGAATGGTCTCAAGTCCAAGACTTACTTACTTAAACTGAGGTAAATGTGAAAATCTATTTTTGACACAAGGACTGAGTGTAAGCTTATGAGTGTTGGACTTGACTTAAAGTCATGAGATCTGGATTTTAGGACTTGGACTTGAGCTTGAAACTGGGAGCTGGATTGAGTTAATAAGATTTTAATGTGAAATTGCTGAGAATTTGATGAGAACTTTTTTGATTAGTATTTTGGACTCAACTTGGGCTTGAATGCAAGAGACCTGAATGACTAAATCATTTACAGTAATCCCCCGTTTATCGCGAGAGTTACGTTCCAAACCCACCCACGATAAACGAAAAGCCACGATACATGGACGCCACCCCCAAATGCCCCTCCCACACTCTTTACTCACACACAGAAAACATTTGTTTTAGAAGGTGCAGAGCGTTTGGGCGACATAATAGGGCTTGCAGAAAAAATTAAAAAATACAGCAAACACAGAACAACACCGAACACTCGGGACAGTGACACGAGAAAAACTGGGCTGCTGGAGAATTCTGCTTCCCTTTCCCCAACTGCACACAGAGCCAGCAGCCAATCACAAGTAAATTATTAAAGTAAGTGATTAAATGAATGGGGCATTCTGATTGGCCGGACTCGTTCCTCCAGCTGTACTGTATTATGATTTTCAGCATCCCCGCACCGCACTTTCCTAAACAACGCTACGTGTTCTTTGTCTCTTAAGTAAATATGCTGAACAGTATTTGATATATTATTAACATTTTACTTTATTTTTAATTAATGTTTATATTCTGTAAATAATAATTATATTTTTATTAATAAATTACCTTATTTCAACATAAAATCAATGAACTGTAAGGTTTGTGGCATACCGGGAAAATCAGAAAAAAAAAATTAGTTATGTTCCAAAATAAAAATCTGCGATATACCGGGACCGCGATATATGAACCGTCATATAGCGGGGGATTACTGTATAAAGGTTTAATGATTTAAAATTGGCATTGATCATCTTATTCTGTCCAATCAGTCTGATAATCAAAGATTCTGTTCTTGTTATTTATTGTTGCTTTTGTTTATTGCTTTTGTTTGTCATTGAATAAAAGAAAGCAAACAAAAAGTAACAGAGTGAATAAAGGCACTGTAATCAGACACATTAAGGGCGAGAGACCCTTCGCTAAGTGGCTATAATCACACCTCATGGCTGCAGAGGAGCACCGAGTCTCCTGACCGATTTTGGGTTTAATGAGGACATCTCTGATCTGCAGACCAACTTCCAGCTCTTTGACCGTCTGCATACAGAACAGGCTAAGACGAGTGCGTTTATCTAACGCCAGTGGCAGCCTGGAGCTTTACGGCGGCCATGTTTTATTAAGCACACATGCTAATGCTCATCCTGCTGCACAACATTTTGTTGTTGGCTTTTAGTACCTTATTTGGGAAATGGGTTGTAGGAGAGAGAAACGAAGGTGTGTGTTTGTCATGACTAAAGCTGTTAAGTGATTCGTTTAGAAAAGCCAGGATTCTATAACGCTTTCTTTCGAGCGAAACAACGAGCATGAATTCAACAAGGTCACACATCAAGAACGTTTAGAATGAGTCATGGTTTTGATTCATTCGGAATAGATGAATAAGAACATTGAAGGATTTTTATCCACAGGAGCAGGACACGTGTGGGTGGAGGAGTCGGGATGACGCAGCACCAGGTTCTCTCACTTTCTCTGCAACGTGATGTTCATATGATCCTTTATTCAACAATGAAACTTTTCTGAAAGGATCACCAGATGTTGTATGATTTCACACAGAACCTTTAACAGGTTCCAATAGAAACAAACTCTATAGACTAAACAAACTCTAAAGTGTTCCAGAGTTTAAGGGGTTCTTTAAGGGGGGTCTGGAGATGATGGTGTGATTTGAGGTTTCTACACAGGTTCTACTTGGTTCCTCTATAACAACAAACCATGGAGGACAAAACATTCTGGCTTCTTCACCCCTTTGACTAAGAATTGAGTACTACTGGGCTTCTAGATTACTAAATGGGTTCTACTTCAAGGTATGCCTTCAAAGGGTTCTACCACAAAAAACAAACTGTAGAACCTCTTAATTTTTAAAGAGTACAAACTTGCAGGACTACACACTTAAAAGAAAAAGGTTCTTTAACAGGTCTTTGATGGCTTTCCAAAGTCCTGTCTCTGACAGGCTCATACAATCCACTGTAGGGTTCCACACAGAAATTTGAACGGTTCCACCATGAAAATAAGTCTTGGAAAACTTAAGGATTTTCCCTAACATTCTTAGGAGTCTTTGGATAAAAAGGGTTCTCAGCTTTTTAAAATGATTTTACTTGTAATGGGAGAATATCTGTTTTAGGGTTCTACCTAGAAAGGTTCTTCAAAAGGGAAAGTGTTTTAGATTTAACCTAAAAATTAGTTTGCATTTCTGGCATTTGGCAGACGTCCTTATCCAGAGCGTCTTACAATTTATCTAATTTTATACAACTGAGCAATTGAGGGTTAAGGGCCTTGCTCAGGGGATCAGCAGTGGCAACTTTGTGGACCTGGAATTCAAACTCACAACCTTTTAATCAGAAGTCCAACACCTACACCAATAAGCTACCACATCGCCACATAGAGTTCATAGAGGAGGGTTCTTTGGTCGTTTAAAGATTCTAGTTTCTAAAAGGGACACCCAAAACCTTTAAGGTTTCCAGAGAGGAACAATACAAATAAGCATAACAGTATTTCAGTACTGTAACTCTCTTGGTTTCTCATGGGTTCTTCGGATGGTTAATTGTTAGTTTCCTTAAAAATGAATTTCTCTTGCAGCTGGATTTAAAGGGGATTTATTATTTGGTACAGGAATCTAAATGCAACCCTAAAAGGTTCCCCACGGAAGCGAGTGCAAACCTCCACAGAGCGACGCGCTGAAGCAGGACCCTGTTTGCTTGGCTCAGGCACTTGCTGGTTCTACTCCACAGAGCTGCAGTCTTCAGTTTCACAACACAGTAATGATCCGTAACCAGAGCCAAGCGTTCCTTCGTGCCAAAGTGTTCGGCTGCTTCTCGGGGGATTTTCATCTGTCTGAGTTTCTCACCAGCTTCCTTCCTGAAGTGTGGACTAATATTCCATCTGCTCCATGTGGCCACTGTATATCAATTAACGTGTGACTCATACGAAAACACTCAGAGAAACACAAACCCTCGAGGTGCTGCGATTTTTCTTTTGAAACCAAGTGTCTGATCCCTGGATTCCTGTCTGGTGAATTTCAGATACGTGAGGCAAGTTTAGATGCTCAGCATGTGCTTTACTGATGTCCACTCTAGGGGTCCAAACATGCAGACAGGGTCATCAAAGGAATATCCATAATCCTAATCCTAATCCTAATCCCAAACTGTGCTGAATCCAAATTTATTTCTTTAATGTCTCCTTATAAGAGGAAAAGAGTGAAGCAAAGCAAACGATCTGCTCTCATTTACTCCTCTTGAAAAGGAACCCACCTCTGATCAGCCTCTACAGCAGTACCAGAACCCAGAATATCTCAGGAACCTTTCTCCAGCTAATAGTTCCTAAATTCATGAAGCTCTACAAAGGCAGGCCAAGCGTGACTCTGATTCACTGGCTTATTAGAGGCAGTGGGGATGAGAATCCTCTGGGTCTCCGGCCGGCTGATTAAACAGTGACAGCAGCCACTCTGAGTACGCTGTGCAGCATGGAGTTTAATTTATATGGTAATCTGCATTTAGCAGGCCAGCAGCAGGCTTCCGTGGAGTAGCCACATCCACCCACTATCTGCTATAAAGCTCTTTATTTCCACTAACAGCCACAGTGGCTTCAGGAACATGTCTGGAAAATGTACAGCATTATTTAAACATGTAGTTGGATGAAGTTTTCCTGCCCGGTAAATGAAAGATAAAGAAAGGAAAATAGAGAAATGCTGCTCTTAAGCCAGTAAAGCTAGCAAAAGGTTGAAACTAGAAGGATAAGGTCAGGCTTCGTTAAGGGTTATGGCTAATACAGGGGTGTCTAATCTTATTTGGAAAGGTCAGATGTTGATGCAGGCTTTAGTTCTAACCAATCAGAAGCCACACCTGGATCTGTTATTAGATCAGACACATCAGGGCTGGTTAGCTTCTTCCACCATTTCTTCTTGGCATACACTTTATTAGAAAAATCTCTGCTGTAGGCTTCTACATTTCGTTCAGACAGACAAACTGAAGAACATTCTAGTACTCATTATAACTAGAATATAATCCTCATTCATTTATCTTCAGTAACACCTTCTCCCGGTCCTGGTGGACAGTTTGGGAAATTTTGCAGAGACAGTTCAAATCCTGGCATGTTTTTGGGATGGGATCCCATAGGAAATGACCTGGGAGAGCATGAGGGAACTGACCACTCAGTAACCTGATCCTGGATCCAGAACAGTTCCACTAAAATAGTTTTAAAATAGTTTTCCAAAGTGCTTCTACAGCCCTGTCTCTGATAGGCTCATATAATCTGCTGTAGGGTTCCACAAAGGAATTTGAATAGTTCTGCTATATAAATAAGTTTTGGAAAACCTAAGGATTATGGATTTTCCCCAACATTCAGGAAGTCTTTGGATAGGAAGGGTTCTCAGCTGTCTACAATGGTTCTACCTGTAAAAAAACACCTTCTGTTTTGAGATTCTACCTTGAACGGGAATAAATGGAGAAGTGTTTTTGATTTAACCTATAAAATGGTCACTGAGTAGGGTTATTTGTATGTTTTTAAAAGAAACACCCAAAACCTTTAAGGGTTCCTGAGGGACAGTACAATTAACCTGTAATGGTTTTGGATTTTAACAATACTGGCTTTTCTTGGGATCTTTTAAAGGTTAAATGTTCTTGCCTTAATAATTCTTCTTGAGTTTGGTTTGATGCATGGGGGAACAAACTGACTCAGAATCTTGGATCAAGAACAATTGCAGACAAATGAAGAACTGATGCTAAGATGGACTGAAGCTGTTCTGGTGGCTCCTGATGGGTTTTTTTCCAGCAATGAAATGTCCTAAAGAAGCCTCCATGTCATGAAGTACTCAGATTTTCAAATAAGTTCCAAACCCATCATCCTGAGCTGTACATATTCATGCTGTAAGAGCTTAATAACCTGCGAAATTGCGCTCCTCACTCTGTGAACACGAGTAGATACATTTTCCTGCATTGATGACATATCCCATGACTCCAGTAATACCAATAACTCCCAGGATTCTTTGCTGTAAACTTAACAAGACCTGTGACCTACAAGGAGCAGGTTTCACCCTGGCAACCCACACAGTGAGAGACGGATCAATAAACTCATCAGACTCCAGCTCTGTGTGTTCTCCAGACAAGCACACAAGGAGCAATCTAACCCAAGAAGACCGGATAGATAAGTTTCTGAAGCACTTTTGCTAAACACTTGTCAGTTCATTGGTGGATAAATTATGCAGTAATGGAGTTAAATTTACCCTCCAGCAGGAAACCCAGACTTGTTGGACATGTCATTAAACAGCGAGATTATTATTAACGTCACGTCGGAATAAGCAGACTCGTCGAGGTTTGAAGAGGATGTCTTAGATTTAAATTATTTTAGGGTAAATACTGATATCTCAAGACAGGACACGCAAACAAGAGCTGAAGCTCAGCATGAGGCTTTATCTACACACATATCCTGAAGATATGCACTTTCCTAAAACCTGCCCAAGGTCTCACTTGTCCTTCTGAAGATAATCTCTCCAAGATAACGGAGATTTGTTTGCTGCTATAATCGTAAAGATTGCAGGACTCTTGTGGAAATTTCAAACCAGACCTCTTTCAGTTTTGGATTAAAAATCATTTCATTTCAATCCAAACCAGAGACACGTCACTTTCAGCCTTGAGTGATTTTTTCTGACTTATTAGCAAAAATGAAGATAGTAGAAATATACTAAACTAGCAGAGTGTTATTTAACCGCAATACGGGGAAAAATAACCAGCAGAGCAGATCAGTAGGAACAGAACAGGCTTAGCGATGAGAAGAGTTCAATATGTTTGGCTGAAAGGGGGCGTGACTGAAAGGGAGGGGGTGTGTTTGTAGGTGGGGCAACTGACAGCTCTCAAACTAGCCCCTTTCATTAACTATTAAACACTGAACAGTTAGCAACTCTCTAAAAACATAAATCCAGATCAAAGCATCAGCTAAGTTTTTATGGTCCGATCTCATCACCAGGATAAACTTCACCAAAGATCAGGACTAAGGTGAAGACTGAAGACCAAGTCTTACCTGTAACCAGCTCCCGTATGTCTACGTCTGAGGTTTTCCTCAGCAGACGCACCAGTGCTGGGATTCCTCCACAGTTCTTCAGGGCAATCTTGTTGTCGTCGTTAGCTTTCCCATAGACGAGGTTCCTCAGAGCTCCGCAGGCGCTCCGGTGCACCTCCGCCATCCGATGATCCAGCAGGTCCACCAGCAAGGGGATCCCACCCTGCCTCCGGATCTGAGGGACACAGAGGACACAGTCTTCTCAGCTCTGGTGCTTGTGTAATGCTGTTTAATGGTCAGCTCTAGTGGTTCTAAAGGCGCATCATGATTTTCTAACAAATGTCAAAAATCTCTGATCTGAGTTTGCAGTAGTTTAAATCTGTTACAACTATTACCTGGTTAATCGAATAAGATTAACTTGAATGAAAATAATAATTATAAATAATAATTAATAATAAATATGTTTTCAATAAATATATTTATATACTCATCATTATTTAATAAATATTTATATTCATGTGTACAATTTAAATTACATAATTTATCAATAAAAATGTTTTTTTTTATGTTTTTCCATAAGGACTACACAGCTTCACAATTTATTGAAATGTATTAAAATTTAAAAATGAATCAATGAATTAGATTATTAATGATTAATGTATTTAAAGATATAAACAATGAATGAAAATGATCCCACAGTCACTCAGAAATTCGAATCCAATGAAATGTCAAATGTAGAGGAAACACTTTAATAACCACAAGCATTTTCTCGAACCCAGTTATGAACCAGATGCATCCAGGATCAGCTTCTGAATCATCTGTGAGAGAGGAAACAGCGTGACTAAGCCTCAGTCAACAGCGTCTTTGTCTTCTGCATCAATCAATTAAAGCAAGCCAAGTTCATTAAAGAGGCGGCTCCGGAGTGCCAAGTGTGCCTGAGAGAACGCCGTCCAAATCACAATGACTGACACCTAACTCCTACTTTCTCACTTATTTACTCTCTTCAGACCTCGGCGGCTTCCTGAAATGAGCGAATAAACAAGAGCGACACGTTCTGTCGTTCTCGCAGCACTTCAGAGTTTCTCTTCTCGCTTATGTTAATATACGTCAAGAGCACTCGCCGTACGCTTTCAGGAGCTAAAGCAAAGCGTTGGAGAGGCTGAGGGGAACTTAGGCATGCCGGTGTTTACTGTGGAGCTTCAGAAAGTGGTCTTAAAGAAAGATTACATTAGTGCTGTTGTGGTGTTAGACGATGGTTGGTGTTTTTGAAGGCTGCAAAATGAAACCTGATGAGCTGTTTCATCAGGAGAATAACAAACAATTATCCACGAAATACACATCTCCTACATAAACCATCAGGAAAGATTTGAGGTAGAAACTAAGGACCACTAAGCATGAGGAACCCTGGAGGAACCCTGTAGATTAAAGTGATGATTTGACTCCAGTTTGGACCAGTAGCTGTGAGCCAGTCTGTTTGAATGGTTCCACAGCAAATTAAGTAGGTAAATGTCTTTGTGAGGGTTCAGTGATGATGAAATCACACTTCATGACCTTACAAGCTTGCACACATGCAGGGATTCATGTTAGCTACAAGTACAGGAAGATTAGTTCTCAGCTTGAGCTCCTCTGGTTGTAAAGGTTCAGGCTGGTGGTGTGTTTGTCTGCTGAGCTGGTGCAGTTGTCATGGTGATCGAAACTGTGTCTAGAACTGTGTCTATAGAACCTTATAGAACTGTGTCTATAGAACCTTATAGAACTGTGCCTCTAGAACCTTATAGAACTGTGTCTATGGAAGCAGATAAAACTGTGCCTATAGAACCTTATAGAACTGTGCCTATAGAACCTTATAGAACTGTGTCTATGGAAGCAGATAGAACTGTGCCTATAGAACCTTACAGAAACATGTCTATGGAAGTAGATAAAACTGTGTCTATAGAACCAGACAAAACTATGCATATGGAAGCAGTGTGCCTATAGAAGCTTACAGAACTTTGTCTGTAGAACCAGACAGAACTGTGTCTATAGAAATAGATAGAAATGTATCTATAGAACCTGACAGAAGTGTGTCTGTAGAACCCGATAGAACTGTGCCTATAAAAGCTTATGTAACCGTGTTTATAGAACTTTATAGAACTGTGTCTATAAAACCCGATAGAAGTTTGTCTATGGAACCTTAGAGAGCTGTGTCTATAGAACCTTACAGAACCGTGTCTATGAATACACAAACACACACATTCACAATGAGCAGCAGCTTAGTGTCTCCAGTGGAAGTTGGGAGGAAACCAGACGACCCAGAGGAAACCCACAGAGACGTGAGGAAAACGCAGAACTCCACACAGACAGGAAGATGGGTTCCAGCTTAAGGAACCAGGAGTCGGAATAACATTTTTATCTCCATAGTGATGAATGTTTCCTTGCTGAAGAATTCTGAGGATTTTTTTCCCTTTACATCCCTCCTTGAGAGATAAAACCTGAGGCCGCTGTGAGGTTTAAAAGTAATCTGATTCCTTCCAATTAGCATGCATGAAGAGACAAAGTGTTGTCTAGAACTCGGCCACACGTCGAGCGCGAGAAGAAAAGTGGGTTTTTATTCAGCGTGTAAGAAAACCATGAAAGTGTCAGAGGCTTGATGAATCACCCGGATCTCCAACTGCTCCGGAGCAACGGATGTTTTTAAAACACGAGAATAACAAAGCTAAGTTAAAGCAGTCTGATTGGAAGAGTGAAAACAAGCCTCTGATTCCGGCATGTTCCGCCGAGAACGCAACCGCGCCGCTGGCAGACATTTTGTTTCGGTGAATATTTTTTTCACCTCAATGCAGCCGGTTAATGAAATAAATGTAATAAAAGTTGGCGACTGCATGGTCTGGATGAATCGCAGACGCCGAGGTGTTCAATTAGAGACACAGAAGCTCTTCCGGCTCGATTCAGAGTTACACACACACACACACACACACACACACACACACACACAAAAGGAAATCGACAGATTAGATTTCCTGCCAAAAACGGCTGATGAAGCTGAACTTAAGCCAGACAGAGATGAAGCGAGGGAGATGGAGAGGAAGTAAAGACCCCCTGCTACAGTATAAATAGCGCTCGGCTAAAGCGCAGGCTCAGGTGTGTCTCTTCTGATTCTGACCAGGTGATTATAAAGGTCATGAGCATCAACACCGTGTCATATAGTTCATATTTTGATATGGACATTTTATCGTCTGGATTAGCAATATTTTACTAGCATCCATATTTGAGAGGTTTGGAAGAGTTGACTCAGAAACCTTCATGAGCAATGACTCGGGAACAAAGAGTCGTCTCAAAGAGAATCTTTACTATGACTTGGAAACATTGAGTCATCTCTAAGAGCGAATTGTTCATTTTGAACAAATCCTTAATATGATTCAGGAATGAGTCGTCTCAGAGAGCAATTTGTTCATTATGTATTGACTGCACATGCGCAACATCCTATAGACCCTTTTTCTGTTAGTAAACATTGTGATGTTTTTCTGTGGGCGGAGCTTAGGTAGAGGCAGAAAGATTTCTCTGTCTGCTTTACAGGCAGTAGTTATCAAGTTTTCTTCGTTTGTTTTCAAACAATGACTGGTCAAGATCTGAATATATCTAACTTTAACGGACTTAACCAGATTGGCTGACCCGTACATGCTCACTCGATGGATGGACAATGTGACAGGATGACCTCCGGCTGAGTGACCTGACATCTACACCTATCTGATAGAAAAACCGAGTGCTTCTGGCAACTGTAGAAAGGGAGATAACACAAAGTTTCCTTTGTTTAGTCACTGGTCATTAGGTACCAGTTAGCTAACTTACATGCTAAAAAGTTAGCATTACATGCGAAATCATTGAACTTGTTCTCCAATTTTTGACGTGGTGGGCATATTAAGAAGAAATATTAAGACAGGTAACCAAACCATAAACCCATACTAATGATAGTTTCTTTAACCTTATCTGATATGAAGTGTGTGCTGCAAACGTGAGCATTTTTGATGATTGTTTCTGTCCAGTCCGCCCGCTTTATTGAGCTTGACCACAGCTGTGGTTGTTTTTTTTTGTCTGGCAGTGGCAGCAGGTATGCGATAAAACTTCAAATTGGAGCCTCTACTCCGTCGATTCTGTCACCCAACAACACAACAAGATGATGTTTGGCTTGTATTGGCCGCCTCCAGTTTTCCCTTTGTTTTGCCTCCAGTTAGCGCTGTGACGTAATTGTGACAGAATGTTCTGCTGAAATGAACGAAATGACTCGAAAAAAGATCCGTTCATTTTGCTGAACAAGATTCAAAGATCCGAGTCAGTAAAACGATCCGAAATTCCCATCACTAATACTAACACGAGAGGCACGAAGACCCTGAGGCCACACCGTAGTGGCGTACCCTGGCGGGTATCGTATAACAGGTAAGATGTGGAGAACAGCATTTCGACGTTGCCTCTGAACGGTTCTCGACAGAGCGATGCAGCGGCGTGTCATTTTTCACCATCCGCTGGCGTAATGCGAACGCGCCTGTGTAAGCGTGCATTCTGGGAAATGAATGGCAGTCGTGAAATAACCTGTCCAGAGCTCCACAACCATCTGCTGTGATGCTGTCACATGTAATTAACTCTTCTATTCCACCACCTGCCCACACACACACACACACACACACACACACACCATGCCATGACATGCAACAGCTGCTGCAAATGTATTATGACTCCACATATTAACACATTTATATATTTATATCATGTTCCTGTATATTATTACTGTTTCTTCCGCTGTTTTATTTTCTGTACACAACCTGCGAAAACACCAAATGCAAGAAAACTTTAATGCGAAGGAAAGCGAGACCACATCACACACCACATTCATCCAGCGAAAAACGACTGAGACGTTAATTACAGAGGTAACCACTTGATTTTTTAATGATTTCAATGGATCGGACAGCAATTACCAAACAATACAGTGTCTCTGCTGATTCAGCGAATCTAAACATTTTTATATTTTCCATTCCAAAAGCTCAAAAAAACCCACTCTGTTTCAAAATGCATGCTGGGATTTTATTCTCTGAGTGAGACCGCAGCAGTAATGTAGTAATAGTTCAGTCAGTTTCTTTAACTTTAATGCATTTTATCAGTTTATTTAATCAAAAATAAATAAATAAATAAATAAAAAAGGAACACATGGTTTGAAAATAGAATCTACTAGAGGATTACTATTAATAAACTATAAATAAATCTGGGTAATGGAGTAGAGACTGTGTGTTGTTCTGGTTCAGTAATTACACTTCTGCTTCCTCAACCTTTCACTTCATGGGGAATTGAAGCTGCATTAAAGTAAATAAACCTCCAGAAAGCAGCAGAGTATAGAATCAGTGTTCATGCTTTTTTTTGTATCTGCAGAACTGTGTCTATAAAACCTTATAGAACTGTCTATAGAAACTTATAGAAATGTGTCTATAGAACCAAACAGAACTGTATCTATGGAAGCAGGTTTTACTGTGTCTATAGAAACTTATAGAACTTTGTTTGAGGAACCATCTACAACTGTGTCTATGGAATTTTATAGAACTGTATCTCTAAAACCTTACAGAACTGTATCTTTGGAACCAGACAAAACTGTGTCTATGGAACCAGGTATAACTGTGTCTATAGAAACTTTATAGAACTGTGTCTACAGAACTTTATAGAACTGTGTCTATAGAAACGTATCAAACTGTGTCTATAGATCCTTAGAGAACCGTGTTTGAAAAACCAGCTGGAACTGTGCCTATGCAACTTTATAGAACTGTGTCTATAGAACCTTAAAGAACTGTGTCTATAGAATATTATAGAACTATGTCTATAGAAACTTATAGAACTGTGTCTATAGAAACTTATAGAACCTTGTCTATGGAACTTTATAGAACTGTGTCTATAGAAACTTATAGAACCTTGTCTATGGAACTTTATAGAACTGTGTCTATAGAACCTTATAGAACTGTGTCTATAGAATATTATAGAACTATGTCTATAGAAACTTATAGAACTGTGTCTATAGAAACTTATAGAACCTTGTCTATGGAACTTTATAGAACTGTGTCTATAGAACCTTAAAGAACTGTGTCTATAGAATATTATAGAACTATGTCTATAGAAACTTATAGAACTGTGTCTATAGAAACTTATAGAACCTTGTCTATGGAACTTTATAGAACTGTGTCTATAGAACCTTAAAGAACTGTGTCTATAGAATATTATAGAACTATGTCTATAGAAACTTATAGAACTGTGTCTATAGAAACTTATAGAACCTTGTCTATGGAACTTTATAGAACTGTGTCTATAGAACCTTATAGAACTGTGTCAATAGAATTTTATAGAATTATGTCTATAGAACCTTATAGAACTGTGTCTATAGAACCTTATAGAACTGTGTATATAGAAGCTTATAGAACTGTGTCAATAGAATTTTATAGAACTATGTCTATAGAACCTTATAGAACTGTGTCTATAGAAACTTCTAGAACTTTGTCTATGGAACTTTATAGAACTGTGCCTATAGAATCTTATAGAACTATGTATATAGGACCTTATAGAACTGTGTCTATAGAATTTTATTGAACTGTGTATATGGAATTTTATAGAACTGTGTCTATAGAATTTTATAGAACTGTGTCTATAGAACTTTATAGAACTGTGTCTATAGAAACTTCTAGAACCTTGTCTATGGAACTTTATAGAACTGTGTCTATAGAATTTTATTGAACTGTGTATATAGAACCTTATAGAACTGTGTCAATAGAATTTTATAGAACTATGTCTATAGAACCTTATAGAACTGTGTCTATAGAAACTTCTAGAACTTTGTCTATGGAACTTTATAGAACTGTGCCTATAGAATCTTATAGAACTATGTATATAGGACCTTATAGAACTGTGTCTATAGAATTTTATTGAACTGTGTATATGGAATTTTATAGAACTGTGTCTATAGAATTTTATAGAACTGTGTCTATAGAACTTTATAGAACTGTGTCTATAGAAACTTCTAGAACCTTGTCTATGGAACTTTATAGAACTGTGTCTATAGAATTTTATTGAACTGTGTATATAGAATTTTATAGAACTGTGTCTATAGAATTTTATAGAACTATGTCTATAGAACCTTATAGAACTGTGTCTATAGAACTTTATAGAACTATGTCTATAGAACCTTATAGAACTGTGTCTATAGAAATGTCTAGAACCTTGTCTATGGAACTTTATAGAACTGTGTTTATAGAAGCTTATAGAGCTGTGTATATAGAACCTTATAGAACTGTGTATATAGAAACTTCTAGAAACATGATTATGGAACTTTATAGAACTGTGTATATAGAACCTTATAGAACTGTGTCTATAGAAATGTCTAGAACCTTGTCTATGGAACTTTATAGAACTGTGTTTATAGAACCTTATAGAACTGAGTCTATAGAACCTTATAGAACTGTGTATATAGAATCTTATAGAACTGTGTCTATAGAAACTTCTAGAAACGTGATTATGGAACTTTATAGAACTGTGTCTATAGAATTTTATAGAACTGTGTCTATAGAACTTTATAGAACTGTGTCTATAGAAACTTCTAGAACCTTGTCTATGGAACTTTATAGAACGGTGTCTATAGAATTTTATTGAACTGTGTATATAGAATTTTATAGAACTGTGTCTATAGAAACTTCTAGAAACGTGATTATGGAACTTTATAGAACTGTGTCTGTAGAACCGGGTATAACAGTGTCTGGAGCCACACAGTGAGCTGTATTTGGATTCTAAGTGCTCCACATTAGGACTCCTCTCCTCTGAACATTGTGGAACGGTGAATCTGAACAAATCGAGAGAAGAGAAACCTGGAGAGAAAAGACTCTCTCTGTCACATGACCTTCCACCCTGCTTCAGACACATCCCAGGATCCCACACGACAGCTCCTGGCCCCGTTCCTCTTCACTGTCTACACTGCAGACTTCATGTTCAGCTCAGCATCCTGTCACCTGCAGAAGTTCTCTGATCACAGACGATGATGACAGGGAGCACAGAGAACTGATCCAGGACTTTGTGGACTGGTGCCAACAGAACTGCCTCCAGATAAATGTGGGAAAATTCAAAGAGTTGGTGGTGGATCTCCACAGGCACAAACACCCTTCTCTACCACCAGTGAACATTCAGGGAAAGGACATTGAGAGGATGGATTCTTATAAATACCTGGGTGTTCACCTGAACAACAAACTGGACTGGACAGATAACACGGATGCAATCTACAAGAAAGGACAGAGAGGACTCTTTCTGCTGAAGAGACTAAGGTCTTTTGGAATGCAGGGAGCACTAATGAAGACCTTTTCAGACTCTGCGGTGGACTCAGCCATCTTCTATGGAGTGGTCTGCTGGTGCAGCAGCATCTCTTTTACAGACAGGAAGAGACTGGACAAGCAAATGAGGAAGGCCAGCTTAGTCCTGGGGATGCCCCTGGACACAATACAAGAGGTGGGAGAAAGGAGGATGGTAGCTAAGCTATCATCCTTGCTGGAGAACGACTCTCACCCCACCTTTATGACAGAGATACATCTCTGAGCAGCTCCTTCAGTGACAGACTGTTACATCCTAAATGTCTAAAGGAGCGATACAGAAGGTCATTTCTCCCTACTGCTATTAGACTTTACAATCAGAGCTGCTCCCCATGAACCGGAAAGCATCATGGAAATTTCCCCACTGTGGAATGAATAAAGTCTTATCTTATCTTATCTTATCTTATCTTATCTTATCTTATCTTATCTTATCTTATCTTATCTTATCTTATCTTATCTTATCTTATCTTATCTTATCTTATCTTCGCTCCTGAAGGTCAAACAAGTACACAGAATGTACGAAGAAACATGAAGACCTTTTGATGGTGACCAGAAGCTCATGATTGGGAATGTTAGGGATTTAGAGTTGGTTCAAATCTTAAAAAAATGTTTTTTGTATAAAATAACTGCTTGTGTAGTTGTGATGAAATCCTGCTGACCTCAAGACTCTGACAGCACTAAAACCACACGTCCTGTAGAACTTGTTGTTGTTTTTTCGGGAGTTAGCCTTCATTAATAAACCTTTCACAATCCACACAAGTGGGGTTTTTTCATGCAGAAAGGTTCATTTCTGCATCTTGTAAAATTGTTAAACAAATCAGAACAAACAGAATTTTTGCAACTTAATGAATACGACATCGCAGAGGACTGACGCCAGCGACGCTCGTTGGAAACTAAACAAATTTAAGCTTTTCTTTTTCCATGAAATAACATCCAGAGGTTAGTCTGCTGCTTTGTGTGGCTCTTTTTTTTTTCATTCCTTTGGATTTGTTCCCCGGAATTTAATTTCCTTCAGCCTCCTTTAAGCCTCTGAGACACAATTACTGAGCCGCTTCATGTGGAATGGCTGTCAATACATCGTTGTTTTCTTTTATTATTTGTCTGGCTATGCAAAAAAAAAAAAAAAAAAACCTTTTTAAAAATGATGAGAAGTTACGATTGGGAAATCCAGCCATGAAGATCCTGCATCAAATTTCAATAAAAGGCTGATTCATCTGCTTACGACTCGTGTAAGAATTAATTTTGTAGAACAAAAGAGGTCAATATGGTGAATGAAGAGTTCCCGTGAGACGGCGCCGAGTTCGAGAGCTCGCCTAATTTACAAAAAGCTTCAGGTCAAAGGCGTTCCACAACATATCTGGATTAATGTTCCTTAAAGAACGTGAAAAATAACGTCCAAGCTGATTTACATTGAGCTTACAAGGATGATGGGTTTTTTTTTTAATTCAAAGCATGACCTGCTGCACTCCTGTACAAACTCTGGCCCTGGTTTATTAAAGATTTATGACTTTTAAAAACTGAAACACTGAAAACAGCTGGCAAAAATATCTGTGCTGACTTGCTAACAGGGTTTCTGGAATCTTCTGGGGAAAAAACCCCACAGTTTTTGTGTCTTTATCCTTAATGAATATGAAATTTGTCGTGTTTCTATCTGAGAGATGCAAAATGGAGGGCAGAGTCTTATTTCCAGTAAATAAGTCTCAATAACAAGCACATTTTTATAAAATCGTGGATAATATTATAGGCTTTAGGAGTTTTATATCAGTATTCGCTACAAGAATGTAAAAAGGTTTTCATTTCTCATTGTTTATCATCATAATACACATTTTAGGTCTTTATTTTATGCTTATATTTTATTTAAATACCTTTTCTGAACAGCCTTTAAAGTCTTTCTTAGTTAGATTTGAAGTTAAAACTTATTCAGGTGAAAGTGGTGTTCCTCAGGGCTCGATTTTAGGGCCACTGTAACGTTTACAAAAAATCTACAATCTTAATCTGGTTAAAGCTTCACCCACTTTCTCCATGCTCTTGGATTATTTACAGATGGATTTACTTGAAAAATATCAATAGAATGAAATCTGTTGAAATGAAAAAAAAATCTTTATTTTAAGTTTATATTGTATTTAAAAAAAATTTCTGAAGTCTTTCATCCATCTATGTATCTATACAGAGATGTATCTATGTATCTATAAGAGAATGGATGGAGACAAAAAAATCTGGTGATTCCAGAAGAAAACCTGGACCAGTCCTCAATAGACATGGGACTAGGGGCGGAGCTTCACCTTCCAACAGTACAACAAACCAAACATACTGAAGCCAGAGCTACAGTGCAGTAATTCCTAACCAGTCGAAGCTCAGACCTTAATCTGGTTTAAAATCTGTGACAAGATATAAAAATTGCCGCTGGCTAATAACAGACGTCCAGACAGACAGATTTTGGGCAATTTTGCCAAGAAAAAATGGGCAAAGATATCACAATCCAGATGTGCAAAGCTGATAGAGACACATTCCAGATGAATTCTACTCTATAGTTCTACAAATGAATGACTCTAAGGGAGTAAATACCTACGCAACCAAAAATACGTCAGCATTCTTATCTCTTGTCAGAGCTCCACCATTTATTAGAATAAACAACAACAAAACTTTCACATAGCTCACCTTGCTGTTTCTAACTCTGCCCCATCGCCTGATGGACAGCTAAGATCCTCCTGCTCTTCAGGCAGATTATAAAACTTTCCTAACATCGTTTCTCTCAGCTCTCTCAGGAACAATAAAGAGCCATTTAATGTTGAAAAAAAGGAAGCATTTAGCTTACCTCAGCTTTAATCTTGTTGTCCCCGAAGCACAGATGCTGCAGGTAGGCGGCAGCGTTGGACTGAACTGATGGGAACTGATGCTGCAACATCTGGATGACTTCAGGTAGCTCGGGGTCTCGCCAACCGAATTCCCTAAAGAGAGAGAGAGAGAGAGAGAGATTGAATAGATGTTTATAGTGTAACAATCACTTCCACATCTCCTCCTTGTCACCCTAATAGACGCTGGATTCATGAGATTGATTAAAATTGATTCAGAAAATTCTATTTACTCCAGAAATCCATAGAAAAAAATCACAACGATAAAACCCACAGCTCAGGCATTAAACATGTAAATGCTACCGAAAGACATCAATAAGTCATAAATAAGAGAATATCTGCAGAATAAAAAGGTTGAGGGATTTTTTTTCCAGCCATAAACCTTGACTCTGAAGAGCAGGAACGCTTCGATCGTACCGAATAACCACAAGGAAGGAAAAGTAACAAGACTAAAAAATTTTTTTTAAAATTTGTAAGCTAATAAAATGAGTTCTGTTTATTAGCATCACAATAGCATTACAATAATTTATAAATTGTAATTGCTCAGTTTTAGGGCCACTGTAACGTTAAAAATATCTACAATCCTCCTCTGGTTAAAGCTTCATCCACTTTCTTCTTTCTCTGGGATAATTCACGTATGAATTTATTAAAAATATCAATCAAATAAATTCTGTTGACTGGCCTTGAAGAAAATTTATTATTTTATTTTCTGGCATATTTTCATCAATAGCTCTTTCATCTGAAGCTCATTAACTAGATCTAAGTTTATACTATACAATTATTTTATAATAAATAAAAAAATAAACGGATTCATTTATTGTGTAAACCGTGTTGTTGTTTTCTTACAGATATTTCCTCAAGTCAGAGGTCTAGATCAATAAACAGACAGAAAACAAATTAAAATATTTCTGGAGCTGAATTTAGGAATTATTTAATTGAACATTTAACATATATAAATATTTTATTATTTTTTTTAAATGTATATTTCTTGTCTGTCATGTTACAATAACCTTTAAAATGAATATTCTCCTGTTAAAAGCCATTTTTCCTGGAATTTATTGAGGATTTTTAATATAAATCAATGCAAATGAAATGGTTAGATTTATTTAAAATAATTAACATCTACACATGACATAGTCTTCGCTCGGAGACAATTGAAAGTATTAAAATATTAACGAATTGAATTGCTTTCACGATTACAAAGAGCCAAAAATCTGTATTTTATGTTTAATATTAATGTTACAATGCTCGTGAGAGGTGGGTTCCCTCATAAAACTCGTCTCTCCATCAGAAAGCAATACATCTGATGAATCTTTTATCAGGTAGAGATAAATATCTGATGGTTTCTGAGGGAAGCAGGAGTTAAACGCAGAACAGCCCGAGTCTTAAAGCCCATATGGTCAGATTCTCCGGGGCAGATAAAGATCGGCCGGCTCTTAAAGTCGAGGATCTGACGCTCTCGAGTCAGCGCCGATCACGCCGGATGAAAACGATCTGAGGAAGATAAGCTCTGTGGTTTCTTGGTTAATTAAAGCTAGCATGGATGGAGCAAGGCTCGGAAATTGAATGCCAATCACGATCATGCTAACACGGCGTGTGTACACCGGGAGGGTGGGGTGCAGCTGCCGAGGGTTTAACAAGCGCTGCTGGGGTAAATGCTATAAAAGAAAAGTCCAATGACACACTAACAGGGCAGAACCGGGACAGCTGGAGAACCGGGACAGTGTGGAGGTTTCTGTCCTGTTTACAGAAGAAAATGTACAGACGCAGCAACGCAGATACAACATTAGCAGAACATACAATAACACACACACACACACACACTAGCTCTGGTGTTTGTGTATTATGTATATATTGCAGATGTTAATCAGGGTTCTTCACTCATGATCAGCTTGTGTGTGTGCAGCCATTTACGCGAGGTGTGTATCAGAGCTGTCTGTATACCACATCAGCCATTAACACACACACACGTTTCTTAAACCACACACTTACTGCAGACTTTATTACATTTACTGCCACCAGGCCATCTCCTTGTGTGTGTGTGTGTGTGTATGTCACTGCCCATAAAGTCCAGAGATGAAGCTAATTCACCCTGCACTCATCAATATTTCCAGTAAATAAGCCTCTCTCAGTAAATAAAGACACGCGTTAATTAAATCTGAATAAAATCTGAAACAAGAGTGTGTTTTTCAAATCCAGTCCAAGGTCAGATTAATGGACAAAGAGAGGACACGTGGATCTCCAGGTCTTAAGAGACCAGTGCTAGGGTGATGGAGATAGAAACTGAAGAGGTGTGTGTGTTTGTGTGTGTGTGTGTGTGTAGTGTGGCAGAACCCTCAGGCCAGAAACTGCCCCACTGCCAGTTCACATCCTTTTCCTCTTGTCTTCCTTGTCCTCGATTCTCAAAAGCAGAGGAAACCAGATTTTCACTTCTTCTTATAAAAATTGGCAAAAAAAACCTGACAAAACTCTAAGGTTCTCTGAGTCTGAGTGTTCTCACGTGGAACCTTGAACAATGTCCAACTTTTATACTCTGATCACAGAAACGTGTCAAAAACGTTACTTTCAGCCAATAACATTAATTCGGCCACAATTTGTGCCACATTTTATTATTTTTCCACAATTTTGTGAGTCTTGAACCTGATCGCTCTTTCTTCCTGTAGTTTGTTAACCAGTATTAGCCGGCTAGTTTTGCTAACATCGCTAGTCAGGAAAATACAACCAAACACTGTGTTTTTTTTTTTTGTATCATCTGGAGAAATTTGTATTTATTTATATGTATTTATCTTATTACACTAGTTATAAACGTATTTATCTTATTACACTAGTTATAAACCTCATTCTCGATCTCTCAGTTTAAATTGGAAACGTTTCAAAAAGCTTCCTCCTGAACCTAAAACAATCCGATTCCTAACGTCGGTCATCTTCACTTCACATCGGCACGTGACACAGACATGATCCTGAAACTCCAGCCCAAAAGAAAATAAATCTGTTAGTAAAAGGAGAACACTATGTTTCTTTTCTTTTTCTTTGTTCTTTTCTTCTACAGACTCCATAATGCTCTTTAAATCACTAACAATAAGAAAATTGCAGCAAATTACACCCTGCGTCTGGACCTGAATGAGGAAATGAAATAAACGAGAGGAAAGCAGGATGCAGCTGCAGGTACGAGAGTCTGCCCTCTCTACAATATCGGAGTAATTAGCTGAGTAAACAGAAATCAGCGTTCAGGTGACAAGGCTATAAAAACTGTAAAAACACACGCACACAAACACACGTCTCCAACCGACCCGCAATTACAGCAGCGTTAATCCTACAGCTAAACATCCAGTCCGGCGGTAAACGTGACCACGGCATAGCCTCGCGATCTGCTTTCATTTAATACGCCGGTAATTATCACAGATTAGAGCAGATTCTGACTTTCAGATCAGACTTTTCTGCTGTTGTTGTTTCTGAAACGCACTTCCTCCACCGCGACGGTGTTTTACCGACCACGCTTCCCTAATTAAATCATACAACGGTAAAACTGCGGCACGTTTATTAGCCTGCGATCTTGAATTAACCTCGAATCACCTTCGTGTTTAATTACGGTGGATAGTGTCACCATTACACTGTCCTAACGCTCGTGTGTAATTTAATTAATCCAGCTGTTGTGAGGAATTAAGCAGATACGTGCGCGGGTTAAAGAACGTCTTAACGAGCGATGAGAGGAAGATACGGTGGCTGAGAAGGACAAAGTAGGTATAGTGTGTGAATGGAATTCTTCCCTCTGATTGGACGAGACATGGGTCACTCAGGATCTACAGGAAGTCCAGCAGTATCTGCAGCAGTAGAAAGTGGATTGGTGTGTGTATGAACACAGCTCTGCTCTTATAGCGCTCCTTACATCCTTTAATCTGGAATAGTTTGGTCTTCCGGAACATTCCTGGTGTGTTTTTAGAGATCGCAAACTAATCTTTACTCCATGATACACTATCAGTATATCCAACATCACACTGACCATATCAACGTCCTTCCTCACAGTAGAGCTGAATGAACTCCATGTTCTTATAAAGATAAATATATATGTTTTTTATTTTCTTTAAATGATTGAAGAAAGATCGGAAGAAATAATGGTTTAAAGTGAAGGCAGAACTCCACACATGTACAGGAAATAAATTTAGATACACAATTTCCTACTTCCTGTATATCCTGAGTGACAGATGTCTCGTCCAATCAGAGGGAAGAATTCCATTCACACACTATACTGAATTTTTCCGCTCAGTCCAAATCGTCCTTGTGTTTCAGGATCTGTTATTGTGTTTTAAACTTCTCAGCCACCGAAGGAAGTGGAACAAAGTCTACTAAAAAACGCAGAAGCAAAGAAACAACACCAACGCTCTGATAAAATAATTTAAATTAAAAAAATGAATTTTCAAGACAGAGAGAATAAAGATGAGGCTGTTGAGGGAAAGAGCGTTTGTAGCTGCTATAACAGAAGCCAGAACTGATTCCTGAACGTTTCACATCATTATATCTAACGATAAACGGATAAAAATTCATTTTTAATAAATTTTAAAAATTTAAGATCAGATAGTTGAAGAGGAATAAACTATGCTGTTTTAGGAGAATAATCAACTTCATTATTTTATTCAGTGTTTTATTCCTGACACACGGAGTGAGGCATCCGATTCGTCGGGAAGAAGTTTCTCCGATTCCGTGTCGAAAGAGAAGAACGCTTAAAACTTTAAAGAACCCTTGAAAAAACATTTTTCATGCCTGAAAAATTTCCACCTTAATAGCAGCAGATGATGAATAACACGTCCTCATTTGTATTCTGAAAAAAACCTCTGTTTAAGCTCGGAATGACCTTTCCAGCTGAAAATGAAAAGTTTGCTGCGGATAAAGTTCTTCACTCAACCGCAACGAGATTCCGGCCTGCGCTAATGAACTCGGGACGGAATTGCGAGCTTCCCGAACGTCCGTGGAGGCTGGAACTCCACCATAACATTCCGTCTGAGCTCGGCGTCTGTCTCTGAGACGTGTCTCTGCCACACGGAGTGCTCGCGTCTCGCCTCACGTCAGAGCGATGGGAGATGACGGACGTGCGCTGGACTGTCCTGCTCTCACCTCTGATCCGGATAAAATACCACGTCAGTTAGGAAGAGACGGGAATAAAGACAGGCAGAAACAGCAGGAACGCCAACGCTGACGGACATGAGGAAGAGACAAGACGGAGAGAGAGAGAGAGAGAGAGAGAGAGAAAGACGCTAGAACACACAGGTGAATCACACAGG
>NC_080732.1:1434853-1462353 GCF_019097595.1 Hemibagrus wyckioides
GATAAACGTGATCACGTGACGAGATGCTTTTAGTGTCTCTTGTGGGTGTGGCCTGTTCTCCATTATAAAACACTGTATGAATAGTTAAGATTTAAATTAAATAACCCACGCATTCGATTCTCATGCTACGTGCCTGACTTCTCGATTTCTCATGCTAGCTTCGTTCTCAGATTAGATTAGCAAAGCGAGCTAACCGTACCGGATACGTACGCTCACGTGCGCTCAGAGGAACCTGTGAGCGCCGCTACATCCTTCCAAGCTTGTTTTTTCCTTTGTAATGTTTCATGAGAGGCTGTAAATAACAAGAGAATATGAAAAAGAAGTTCCAGAAGGTAAAAGGGAACTTATCGCAGTGAGAGCGAGGAACAGAGGAAGCGCCGGACCACGCGGGTCATGCTGTCGGACTGGGCCGAGACCGATCGGGTCGCGAGTTTGGGGGTTAAAGCAAGAAAATAAACAAACACGGAAGATGGAGGGACACTGACAAACAAGTTGTTAGTGAGTGAACACAAGGACATTTCTGGAAAATATTTCACTGCAGATTTTCCACCTTCACTGTTCCTTTTGTTAAATTATAAATGGGTGTGTGTGCAAACAGTACGTACATACATACATACATAAATAAATAAATAAATAAATAAATAAATAAATAAATAAATCTCCAGAGAGAAAAATAGAAGGAAGGTGTTTCTCGGTCAGTGGGTTACACAGTGCTACATACTGAACACAACATGAGTCACATGCTATCAGTAGATCTCAAACACACACACACACACACACACACGTCTGGTAAAGAGCCACAGGCTGATGATGTCACGCTGCCGTGTAAACACTTGTGATTTGTGAAGCTGTTGGCTGTTACACCTCTCGCTCTCACTCTCACTTTACTCAGGCTGATTTGTTGTACTACAAAAAGAAGCTGAAACAGATGCAGAGAGAGAGAGAAAGAGTGAGAGAGAGAGAAAAAGAGAGAGACAGAGAGATGTAACAAACACCCTGAAAATTCAAGTGATGGAGGGATAATTGACAGATGAGAAAGAAAGAAAGAAGAGACGTATGAGAGAGAAGTAGAGAAGTAGTCTCACATGGAACTTACAGAACATCAACACGATCAACTGCTATTATTATTACTAATGATATTTATACTTAAAATTACTACTGCTGCTAATCATCACCATCATCATCATCATCATCATAACAATAATACTTATCTTGCTGCTACTGCATATTACATTCTATTACATTGCTATTACACTTTACTATTACTAATTACACTCAGACTGTTCCTATTACTATTAATGCTTACGCTGTTCCTGTTACTGCTGTTACTCACACTACAATTAATACTCACGCTGTTTCTGTTACTATTCCTACTAATAATAATGTTACTACTACTTATAATAATTAATAATAATACTAATAATACTCACTACTACTAGTATTACTGCTACTGTTAATACGTATACTATTACTGTTACTGTTACTGATACTGTTACTGTTACTGTTACTGTTACTGTTACTGATACTGTTACTGATACTGTTACTGTTACTGATACTGTTACTGTTACTGTTACTGATACTGTTACTATTACTGATACTGTTACTGTTACTGTTACTGTTACTGATACTGTTACTATTACTGTTACTGTTACTGTTACTGTTACTGTTACTGATACTGTTACTGTTACTGATACTGTTACTGTTACTGTTACTGATACTGTTACTATTACTGATACTGTTACTGTTACTGTTACTGTTACTGATACTGTTACTGTTACTGTTACTGTTACTGATACTGTTACTGTTACTGATACTGTTACTGTTACTGTTACTGATACTGATACTGTTACTATTACTGATACTATTACTGTTACTGTTACTGATACTGTTACTGTTACTGTTACTGTTACTGATACTGTTACTGATACTGTTACTGTTACTGTTACTGTTACTGTTACTGATACTGTTACTGTTACTGTTACTGTTACTGATACTGTTACTGTTACTGTTACTGATACTGTTACTGTTACTGTTACTGATACTGTTACTGATACTGTTACTGTTACTGATACTGTTACTGTTACTGTTACTGATACTGTTACTGATACTGTTACTGTTACTGATACTGTTACTGTTACTGTTACTGATACTGTTACTGATACTGTTACTGTTACTGATACTGTTACTGTTACTGTTACTGTTACTGTTACTGTTACTGATACTGATACTGTTACTATTACTGTTACTGTTACTGTTACTGTTACTGTTACTGATACTGTTACTGATACTGATACTGTTACTATTACTGATACTATTACTGTTACTGTTACTGATACTGTTACTGTTACTGTTACTGTTACTGTTACTGATACTGTTACTGTTACTGATACTGTTACTGTTACTGTTACTGTTACTGATACTGTTACTGTTACTGTTACTGTTACTGTTACTGATACTGTTACTGTTACTGATACTGTTACTGTTACTGTTACTGTTACTGATACTGATACTGTTACTGATACTGTTACTGTTACTGTTACTGATACTGTTACTGATACTGTTACTGTTACTGTTACTGTTACTGATACTGTTACTGTTACTGTTACTGTTACTGATACTGTTACTGATACTGTTACTGTTACTGTTACTGTTACTGATACTGATACTGTTACTGTTACTGATACTGTTACTGTTACTGTTACTGATACTGTTACTGATACTGTTACTGTTACTGTTACTGATACTGTTACTGTTACTGTTACTGTTACTGATACTGTTACTGTTACTGATACTGATACTGTTACTGTTACTGATACTGTTACTGTTACTGTTACTGATACTGTTACTGTTACTGTTACTGTTACTGATACTGTTACTGTTACTGATACTGTTACTGTTACTGTTACTGTTACTGTTACTGATACTGATACTGTTACTGTTACTGATACTGTTACTGTTACTGTTACTGTTACTGTTACTGATACTGTTACTGATACTGTTACTGTTACTGTTACTGTTACTGTTACTGATACTGATACTGTTACTGATACTGTTACTGATACTGTTACTATTACTGATACTGTTACTGTTACTGATACTGATACTGTTACTGTTACTGATACTGTTACTGATACTGTTACTGATACTGATACTGTTACTGATACTGTTACTGATACTGTTACTGTTACTGTTACTGATACTGTTACTGATACTGTTACTGTTACTGATACTGTTACTGTTACTGTTACTGATACTGTTACTGTTACTGATACTGTTACTGATACTGTTACTGTTACTGTTACTGATACTGTTACTGTTACTGATACTGTTACTGATACTGTTACTGTTACTGATACTGTTACTGTTACTGTTACTGTTACTGATACTGTTACTGTTACTGTTACTGATACTGTTACTGATACTGTTACTGTTACTGATACTGTTACTGTTACTGATACTGATACTGATACTGTTACTGTTACTGTTACTGATACTGATACTGTTACTGTTACTGATACTGTTACTGTTACTGATACTGATACTGATACTGTTACTGTTACTGTTACTGATACTGATACTGTTACTGTTACTGTTACTGATACTGTTACTGATACTGTTACTGTTACTGTTACTGATACTGTTACTGTTACTGTTACTGTTACTGATACTGATACTGTTACTGATACTGTTACTGATACTGTTACTGTTACTGTTACTGATACTGATACTGTTACTGTTACTGTTACTGTTACTGATACTGTTACTGTTACTGTTACTGATACTGATACTGTTACTGTTACTGTTACTGATACTGTTACTGATACTGTTACTGTTACTGATACTGTTACTGATACTGTTACTGTTACTGTTACTGTTACTGATACTGATACTGTTACTGTTACTGATACTGATACTGTTACTGATACTGATACTGTTACTGTTACTGATACTGTTACTGTTACTGTTACTGATACTGATACTGATACTGTTACTGTTACTGATACTGTTACTGATACTGTTACTGTTACTGTTACTGTTACTGATACTGTTACTGTTACTGTTACTGATACTGTTACTGTTACTGTTACTGATACTGTTACTGTTACTGATACTGTTACTGATACTGTTACTGTTACTGTTACTGTTACTGATACTGTTACTGTTACTGTTACTGATACTGTTACTGTTACTGATACTGATACTGTTACTGTTACTGATACTGTTACTGATACTGTTACTGTTACTGTTACTGTTACTGATACTGTTACTGTTACTGTTACTGTTACTGATACTGATACTGTTACTGATACTGATACTGATACTGTTACTACTTCTATCACTGCTTCTAATGTCCTTTATTTATATAACACCTTTATAGTGTGAAGTTAAACAAGAACTCAGCACCAACACCACTGACACCAACACCACCACCTCCTCCTCCTCCACCACCTCCTCCTCCACCACCACCTCCTCTAACACCACCATCACCAACACCATCAACACCACCTCCTCCTCCTCTTCCACCACCACCTCCTCTAACACCACCATCACTAACACCATCAACACCACCTCCTCCTCCACCACCACCTCCTCTAACACCACCATCACCAACACCATCAACACCACCACCTCCTCCTCCACCACCACCACCTCCTCTAACACCACCATCACTAACACCATCAACACCACCACCTCCTCCTCCTCCACCACCACCTCCTCTAACACCACCATCACTAACACCACCACCACCACCACAACCAAGTCGACTGATTCTTATTATCCCTGTAATTTAGAATTTAGACAAGAAGAAAGCTGAAAAAACTGTTTCAGACATTTGACCTCGACATGTCCTTGACCCTGACTGGATCAATTCCTGCTGGTTACAATCATGATGATCCTGAATATATGATGGATGATGTATATGAAGCATGATATAAGATATATGATGTATGATATTTGGCCAATTATTTATTTTTTTTGCAAAATCTTTTTACTGGAAACATATATGAGTTGCATAATGATTAACATTACAGAATCCCATTTTGATTTTACATGAAAAAGGGAAAATAATTACAACAACAACAATAATAATAATGATCGGACAATAAAAAAAATAAAAAATAAATAGACATAAAATATAAATAAAGAAGGAAATAAAGAGAAAAAAAACAAACAAACAAACAACCCACAACCCACCCAGCCAATATTTGGCCAATTATAAAGTATGGCTTGTTTACTGGTTTTGCTCCAGATCTCTGAGGATATAAACAAAAAGCAGAGCTCTTTTTAAGTCTTCTTAAAACTCCTACTGAGTCTTATAGAGCTATTGTTCCTAAATCACACACCACACACTGAGAGAGAGGGAAAAAGAGAGAGAGAGAGAGAGAGAGAAAACAGCAATTCTGCTCAGTCGTGTTGCGATATCGTGCACCAAAATACAGAATATAATCTCCATTCATATGCAAGAAGAAGATCAACTAAAAACCTGACTCTCTTCACTTCCTGCACTTGCTTCTTCCTCTCCGTTCTCTACGGCATTAAGGCTCTCATTGTTCATAAAAATGGAATCCATGAATGAAAGAAAAGGAGTAGAAATAAGCCGAAGTGAGAAAAAAAATCCCAAGTCACTTTCATAAAAAAAAAAAAAAAAAAAAATCACAACGTACAAAACATCCAAAAGAACCGAGTTCTTATTAAACTTCAATACACACTGCTACGTGCTTATCGCTCATGAGTTCTGGACTGTGATTGGTCAGAAGGTGGAGATTATTACTACTGCAAATCAGAGTTTTATAATACATTATGGTTTCTATAGCAACAGCATGTTACTAAATGTGTGTGATAGAGGAGATTTTTTTCATTTAACTCCTCATTAATGGAAGGAGTCTCCGGTGTCAGTGCTACAAAGGACAGGACTGTGTATACTGTAGATGCTCTAACATAACAACAAATGGATAAAAATATGACGCGGTGTCCTATAATGAATAAATTAGCCGGTCACTGCTGAGATTTAAAGAAATGAAAAAAAACGTTTTTTCATAAGAAAATTCAGTGAGTTGAATGAGGAATCAAATGAATTCGACTCACTGAACAGATTCGTTTAAAAGAATCAAATGAGCCATGTGATTCAGGACCCTTTAAATGGTAAAAAAAAAAAAGGAAGTTGTGTTACATCTGGACAGGAAGTGTGTGTAGTGATGCTCTTTTTTTTTGTACTTATACATCAGATAAAAAAGAAGTGAACATCAAAGTGGCAGGAATTTGGGCCAAAATGGTGTGTTAGAGTCGTCAATCCCAGCTAGCACGACCACTTAGCGGCATCGTCACTCCGCAGCCCCGTGATTTCGGCTCTTAGCCGGCCAAATTGCTGTTATTTGATGTTTATGCAGCGATTGAAAATGCTAAAAAACCCGAAGCCGTGTTTTTCCCTGGCTTTTCTGGCTTTGCTTATTCCTCTGTGTGTGATGCCTCGGCGCTCGGCTCTACCTGACAGCTCCCAATTATATTTTCATGGTTTTCTGAGTGTTCCTCAGGGACGCCTCGTGGCTCCACTCGGCTTGTCCTCTCTCCCCGAGACATTTCACACTCGTCTGGTCACGGTGTGTTCACTCGCTCCGCTCTCATCTCCTCTCCTCCTCTACTCCTCTCTCATCTCTTTTGCTCTGCATGGCTTTCTCACAATCTATGGCCTTTGTAGTGTTAAATGTAGTAAAACAGACACAGTCTGTGATGATGAACTCGGAATATTTTCAGGGATCGTCTCACCTGAAGAGGCGGGATCGATATTAGAATTTCCGTTTAGTTCCTCAGCAGCAGGAGCAGCAGACAGACTCCAGCTGAGAGACGGGTTTTTCTTTTCTTCTAAATATTTTCTTATTTAAATCGTTATAGAAACAGAATTCTGTAAAGACACGTTTAAGTCTGATGCAGATTTCTGTCCACACACAGACAGCATTCAGCACTGACCTGTCTGTCTGTCTGTACTGACCTGTCTGTCTGTCTGTACTGATGCATCTGTCAGTTTCTATTGTACCCATCTGTTTGTCTGGACAGTCAGGTCTGTCTGTTCTGTCCCGTCTATCTGTCATTATTGACCTGTCTGTCTCTACTGACCCGTCTGTCTGTTTGTCTGTCTGTACTGACTCATCTGTCTGTCTGCACTGACCTGTCTGTCTGTCAGTACTGACCCGTCTGTCTGTCGGTACTGACCCATATGTCTGTCAGTACTGACTCATATATTTGTCTGTCTGTCTGTACTGACACATCTGTCTGTACTGACCAATCTGTTTGTCTGGACTGACTCATCTGTCTGTCTGTACTGACCTGTCTGTCTGTCAGTACTGACCCATCTGTCTGTCGGTACTGGCCTGTATGTCTGTCAGTACTGACTCATATGTTTGTCTGTCTGTCCATACTGACCAATCTGTCTGTCTGTCAGTACTGACCCATCTGTCTGTTTGTACTGACCTGTCTGTCTGCCTGTACCGACCCACCTGTCTGTCTGTACCAACTCATCTGTCTGTACCTACCTGTCTGTCTGTAATGATCCATTTGTCTGTCTGTACTGATCCGTCTGTCTGTCAGTACTGATTTGTCTGTCTGTCTGTACTGACCTGTCTGTCTGTAATACCCTGTCTGTCTGTCAGTACTGATCTGTCTGTCTGTACTGACCTGTCTGTCTGTCAGTACTGACCCATATGTCTGTCAGTACTGACTCATATGTTTGTCTGTCTGTCTGTACTGACCAATTTGTCTGTCTGTACTGACCTGTCTGTCTGTCGGTACTGGCCTGTCTGTCTGTCAGTACTGACCCGTCTGTCTGCCTGTACCGACCCACCTATCTGTTTGTACCAACTCATCTGTCTGTCTGTACCGACCTGTCTGTCTGTAATGATCCTTTTGTGTGTCTGTACTGATCCGTCTGTCTGTCAGTACTGATTTGTCTGTCTGTCTGTACTGACCTGTCTGTCTGTAATAACCTGTCTGTCTGTCAGTACTGACCTGTCTGTCTGTCTGTACTGACCTGTCTGTCTGTCTGTCTGTCTGTAATAACCCATCTGTGAAAGTAGCTCAGTGGAGTTAAACCCTGAGCCTCTCTCCACCTTCATGAAGACTCTGCGTGTAAGTTTTTTTTGGCGCTAAAGCGAGCAGCAATTTAGACCTCAGATGGTGTTACTGATGACCTGAGACTGAATTAAAGTGTGTTAGTGGAGGTGGTGTGAGAAGGTAATACGCCAAAGTGAGGGCGAGACGCTCTTCAGCTCTGAATCACACGCTGAGTCAATTACCATCAGGTCTAAGTGCGTTATCACTGACCAAACAATGTTAGTGTATATGCTCTATGTGTGTGTGTGTGTGTGTGTGTGTGTTAAAGTAATGCTTACAGAATGTTAGCATTAACTCTTTGTTCAGCGGGTTTTCAAGGGTTTTTATGGTCATAAATAAAAAAAGAAAAAGAAACCGAGCTCTGGTAGATAGAAATGTTGGTTTAAGACAAAAAACATTAAAGAAATTTAATTTAATTTATTTTAATTTAATTTAAATAAATAAATAAATAAATAAATAAATAAATAAATAATGTGTAAACTGTGTTTAAATCCTCTCATTTTTACACTGCATCTCACTACATTCTTTTTTATCCTTCATAGTTACATTTAATGATTTGGATCATCCATGACGCAAGATCTCGTTCAGGTTCTAGCAGCTATAAATGGACTTTCCCTCACCAACCTCACGTTAATCCCTCACTTAAACCTGCTAAAATAAAAACATGACTCTTACACAGCGCTGACACTGGAGACTCCTTCCCTCGACGCTGCACTGAGTAAATAAACATCCTGAATATTCCAAACACAAAAACGTATTTTTTAAAAATCTCTTTACATGTCCTCGACTCGACTTCCTGTACAAGTCCATGTGCATGAGCTGTTGCCATAGTAACCATGACATTACATGTGACTCGGAGCCGCACTACTGTCAGAGCTGCTGTTATAGAGAATGAATCAACATCTTCTGTGGTCTCAACACAATTAGAGGACAAACTGACAGCATTGACAGTATTTTCATACCATCACACACACACGCACACGCACACACGCACACACACTCACACACACTCACACACACACACACTCACACACACTCACACACACACACACTCACACACACACACAGAATAAAAAGCATGACTCATTCCCGTGTGCGAGGCTTTCCTCCTGCAGAAGGTTTCCGAGTCAGTGCAGGATTTAAAGACCCAGAGAGTCAGAAACGGAGCAGGCAGAAATCTCTTCACTCCATAAACACACACATTTCAGTTTAAAAACAAATCTTCGCTCTCTTCCAGGACGAAACGGCTTTATTTCCGCTCCGACGAGGGAAATGTGTCATTCAAACAAACACAAAGAATGAAATAAAGCGCAGGAGGAGATCAGGTCGGTTCTGTGTACGGTTAACGCTTAACTCATCCAACAAAACACACAGGTGACACAAAGACCCGGGAAACTGAGACGACAAAAAATAAAAACACAAAGCCGAGATGGAGCGAAGGTGGAGGTGACGAGCGTCTCACCGGCGGGAGAAATCAGGCTCCGGCTCTCAGATTAATCCCATTAGATGTTGGTAAACAGCAGCTCTCTCACAATCAGGCCTCAAACTGCTCCATTTGCATGTTCAAGACGTAATCAGCACTCTTGTGTTACTGTGTTGTTGTGTGTGTGATTAGGGGCATGAGGACACGCTTAAAGAGGCGAAACACACAACAAAAGGAGCTCCAGATGGTGCTGTCTGTTTGAGCTGATGCTCCATTCAACTGTTCGGCTGAAGCTCTGATTTCCCATTTGACAAAAACAACATCAACAACAGCAACAGTAACAACAACAACAGCATTGTCATCAACAACAACAACAAGAGCATCAACAACAACAACAGCATCATCATCAACAACAACATCATCATCATCAACAACAACAACAACAGCATCATCAACAACAATAACAGTATCATCATCATCATCATCAACAACAGCTTTATCGTCATCAACAACAGCAGCAGCATCAACAACAACAAGAGCATCAACAACAACAACAACAAGAGCATCATCATCAACATCAACAACAACAGCATCATCAACAACAACAACAACAGCATCAACAACAAGAAGAGCATCAACAACAACAACAAGAGCATCATCATCAACATCAACAACAACAGCATCATCAACAACAACAGCATCATCATCATCAACAACAACAGCAACAACAGCATCATCAACAACAATAACAACAGCATCATCAACAACAACAGCAACAACAGCATCATCAACAACATCAGCATCATCATCAACAACAACAACAGCATTATCATCATCATGATGCATCAACAACAACAACAATAACAGTAACAACGACCAAATCAGCAACAACAACAGCAAAGGAACATGAAAAACAACAACAAAACCACCACCACCACCACCAGTAGCAACATCACCTTGACATTCACAATTTTTTGCTCTTCCCTGGAAAGTCTTTGTGTTTGTTCTTAAAGGCGCTGCAGTGACACAGAACAAGAAATCATTCAAATCCTGATGTCAAAATAAAAATCAACAACATTTCACCGAATTTAAATACACCATCATGTTGTGTAGATTCTCCTACATCATTAACACTGACACAACATTCACACTACAATGAAACACTCAGTGTGTCGCTGTTACAAGAAACTAATCAACAATCAATGAACGATTATTTTCCAATAAGAGCACGTCCTTGAGTGTTTTATTTCTCTTACACCACAGCTAGCATCACAGCTGAGTCCTAAGAGCCTACAAAGCGTGTCTTTGGTCCAAGAATAGAAATCCGCAAAGCACAGGGAGAACTCGCAAACTCCACACGCAGGGCGGATCCTGGAACCTACCCCCCAAACCTAGAGGAGGTGTGAGGTGAATATGCTAACCGCTAGGCCACCGTGTCCCCGGAGGAAAAAAAAAGTAACCTCAGTGACCGCCTCCTGAATAAAAGCCGCCCTGCTCTCAGCAATTCACAAACACGCTGTAAAAGTTTACACACCCGCTGGACGAGGCTGTGGTTGTGGTTTTATAGTCGTTTGAGTAGAAGAGGAAACCTGCTGTAGAAATGAAACTACCCTGAAGTTCTGCCCTGAAGGATAATAAACGTGTGCTAGCTTTTCTTTCTTTTAATATAATCACCTTTTCTTCCTTTTCTATTCTCAGGCCATTTCCAAGCCCCAAAGAGTCTGCTAATGGCTGTGTGGAGGTGTGCTGTGGTCCACTTACTGGTGTAGGTCACCATCAGGACCTGAATACAGATGTGAATGCAGATGTGATATGTGATGTGATGTAATGTGAATGCAGATGTGATATGTTGTGATTTCAGATGTGATGTGAATGCAGATGTTTTGTAATGTTATGTGTTATGAATGCAGATGTGAATGCAGATGTGACATGTGATGTGATGTAATGTGATGTGAATGCAGATGTGATGTGATTGCAGATGTGATTTAATGTGATGTGAATGCAGATGTGATGTGAATGCAGATGTGATGTGATGTGAATGCAGATGTGATGTAATGTGATGTGAATGCAGATGTGATGTAATGTGATGTGAATGCAGATGTGATGTAATGTGATGTGAATGCAGATGTGATGTGAATGCAGAGGTGATGTAATGTGATGTGAATGCAGATGTGATGTGATGTGAATGCAGATGTGATGTAATGTGATGTGAATGCAGATGTGATGTGAATGCACAGGTGATGTAATGTGATGTGAATGCAGATGTGATGTGAATGCAGATGTGATGTAATGTGATGTGAATGCAGATGTGATGTGATGTGAATGCAGATGTGATGTAATGTGATGTGAATACAGATGTGATGTAATGTGATGTGAATGCAGATGTGATGTAATGTGATGTGAATGCAGATGTGATGTGAATGCAGAGGTGATGTAATGTGATGTGAATGCAGATGTGATGTGATGTGAATGCAGATGTGATTTAATGTGATGTGAATGCAGATGTGATGTGAATGCAGATGTGATGTGATGTGAATGCAGATGTGATGTAATGTGATGTGAATGCAGATGTGATGTAATGTGATGTGAATGCAGATGTGATGTAATGTGATGTGAATGCAGATGTGATGTGAATGCAGAGGTGATGTAATGTGATGTGAATGCAGATGTGATGTGATGTGAATGCAGATGTGATGTAATGTGATGTGAATGCAGATGTGATGTAATGTGATGTGAATACAGATGTGATGTAATGTGATGTGAATGCAGATGTGATGTGAATGCAGATGTGATGTAATGTGATGTGAATGCAGATGTGATGTAATGTGATGTGAATGCAGATGTGATGTAATGTGATGTGAATACAGATGTGATGTAATGTGATGTGAATGCAGATGTGATGTGATGTGAATGCAGATGTGATGTAATGTGATGTGAATGCAGATGTGATGTGAATGCAGATGTGATGTAATGTGATGTGAATGCAGATGTGATGTGAATGCAGATGTGATGTAATGCGAGATCTCTTTCTTGACTCCTTGAGAAATTGAAATGAGCCTGAGGAACTGAAACCTCAGTGAAGGTGAGGAGATATTATTTTGCTTATCCTGCATGTTGCACTAATCCGTCTCAGGAGCATGTGGGATGAGAGGAAAGAAGCTGACACATGCAGCTATGCATTAACCTCAAGCAGCGAGACTCCTGACTGTCTTACTGCTACGCTGCAGCGCTGCCTCCATCCTGAGGTCATGTGATCAGCTGCAGTCAGCAGTGATTCTACGGATCACACCAAGCATTAATCACACTGTGTGTGTGTGTGTGTGTGTGTGCTGCTCTTATAGGAAAATAATCAATAACACACTGTGTGATTAAGCCATGAGAGTAAATCTAACCACGCCCATTTCTTTCTTTCTTTCTTTCTTTCTTTCTTTCTTTCTTTCTTTCTTTCTTTCTGAAAAAAATGTTTAAATGTTGTAAAAATGTTGTAAAACTCTATGACAGCTAACGATACTATAAACATATTTTTGCAATAAATAAATAAAAAGACTCTAGTTGTGGAATAAGAGAAATAAAGCACTCTGGGATGTTATTGGAGAGTAATCACTTGCTGATTATTGATCGCTGATTAGTTTCCTATAAGAGCAGCAGACGGAGTGTTTAATGGTTCACAGAGTGAAAGTGGAGTCAGCGTTCTCGCTGTAGGCAGCAGGATGGATTCTTCGTGCTGCGTCCACTGCTACTGTCATTTAATTTCATCAACAACAGCTGACCAATCAGATGTCAGCCACCTACCTGCTCGCTGTGGTATAAATAATCACTGTATGATTTTAAATTGCAAACTGGAGACTAGCTCAGGTCAGAAGACTAGCTCAGGTCAGGGAGATGAATGAAGCTCCACTAGTCTGATGAAACACCTCACCGAGACACTAATTAGCATAAAGTTAGCCCTAGCTCAGGGTTTGTTATTGAAAGGGTGACAACTCGATCCCTCATCAACACGAGCCCGCTAATGACGCAGGCTTCTCTTTAAAAACGCCTCGTCCCGCACGCCAAAACACTTCCACCTCCCCGTTTCATCACAATGCACTCGGCTCCAAGCTCATGAAACTTATCTGCTCCTCATTATACCGCATACAAAAGGGCCGACATCATAATTCAGCCTCGCTCCCCAGTGCATGCGGCACGCTCTATTTATCAAAGTCAGGCGTGTTTGTCCAGGACCACATGCCGGACAAATTGAAGTCTGCTGATAATAAGGGTCAAACCTTGTGCCGAGTTTCATCCATTCTTTCCTCTAAGGGACTTTTCTGCAAGCAGGTGATGAGGGAAATAAGTGGAGGGTAATTTACCTGGAACAGGCAACGCTGCCGGCTGGGGCCGTGTAAGGGCCATGCGTCATTTCGCGCGTTCGGGGCTGTTAAAGTAACAGGACATTTCTCATACACACTCCAAATTACACCCACATGACCTCCGAGGCAGAGGCAGAAAGCAATTTTTTGTCCTTAATTGGTTCCTAGTTTTTCCGCCGTTAAAGTTTAGCTTAATTTATGAAAGCGGGACGGCTAAAATAACACGCTTCGTCTCCGGCTCATAAGAAACGACAAATTAAACATAAACCGGAGCAGAGCGCTGCTGAACTTGGCGATTCCGTTTCTCTAACAGCAGATTTGCATTCGATTAGATCACAGACTGTGCTCCTTCTAATGCTGTGTCGTTGCTACGGTAACGACTCCTTTGGATGGATGCGTACATCTATGGAGATGTTCCTTGGGTATGGAAAGAGTCTCCAGTGTCAGTGGTGAAGCTGAAAGGTCAGAAACTACACTGACCTACTAGTTCCTCAAGAGCTCTTGGTTGCTGTTGCAGATCAACAGTTACATCATTTCCTGTCCAGTGTCACCTAAATGAGGATGAGTTTCCCTTCTGAGCCTGGTTCCTCTCAAGATCAAGATTCAAGATTCAAGAAGCTTTTATTGTCATTTCAACCACGTACAGCTGGCGCAGTACATAGTGAAATGAAACAACGTTTCTCCAGGACCTGGTGCTACATAAACATACAACAACAAGTTCAACACAAAACAACAAACACCACCACAGAGCTAGGACAGAAGTTTGTCTTATCCACGTAAAGTGCACAGTGTGCAGCTAGGTGCAAACAGAGCATAGACAAGACAGTGCAAAAAAGACAATAAATACAATAAAGACAACACAAAAGAACACAGGACACTTAGCGCTGAAAAGAAATAAAAGAACGTGTACTGGAATGTAAGTGAAATAAAATAGATAAAGTGAAATGTAAAAAAAAAAAAAGTATTGTGCAAAAATATTGTGCAAGAATACACAGCAGCGGCTGAGGTAGTGCAAATAGAATAAACATAAATATAACTATAGCAGCGGATGACAGGTAGAGGTAGTGCAGTAAGTAATGAACAATATAAATTATGTGTGTGTGTGTTTGTGCGTCCACACAGTCAAGAGAGAGTGTGTGTATCTGTGTGTGAGAGAGACAGAGAGTTAATATACAGTTCAGTCCTGAGTGAGAGTGTGTGTGTGTGTGAGAGAGTGTAGAACAGTTCAGTCCTGAGTGAGAGTGTGTGTGTGTGTGTGTGTGAGAGTGTAGAACAGTTCAGTCCTGAGTGAGAGTGTGTGTGAGAGTGTAGAACAGTTCAGTCCTGAGTGAGAGTGTGTGTGTGTGTGTGAGAGTGTAGAACAGTTCAGTCCTGAGTGAGAGTGTGTGTGTGTGTGTGAGAGAGTGTAGAACAGTTCAGTCCTGAGTGAGAGTGTGTGTGAGAGTGTAGAACAGTTCAGTCCTGAGTGAGAGTGTGTGTGTGTGTGTGTGTGTGTGTGTGAGAGTGTAGAACAGTTCAGTCCTGAGTGAGAGTGTGTGTGAGAGTGTAGAACAGTTCAGTCCCGGGTGTTGAGGAGCCTAATGGCTTGAGGAAAGAAACTGTTACACAGTCTGGTTGTGAGGCCCGAATGCTCCGGTACCTCTTTCCAGATGGCAGGAGGGTGAAGAGTGTGTGTGAGGGGTGTGTGGGGTGTGTAAGAGTGTGTGTGAGGGGTGTGTGGGGTGTGTAAGAGTGTGTATGAGGGGTGTGTGGGGTGTGTAAGAGTGTGTGTGAGGGGTGTGTGGGGTGTGTAAGAGTGTGTGTGAGGGGTGTGTGGGGTCAGCCACAATGCTGTTGGCTTTGCGGATGCAGTGTGTGGTGTAAATGTCTGTGATAGAGGGGAGAGAGACTCCGATGATCTTCTCAGCTGTCCTCACTATCCCCTGAAGGGTCTTGTGATCTGAGATGGTGCAGTTCCCAAACCAGGCAGTGATGCAGCTGCTCAGGACGCTCTCGATGGTCCCTCTGTAGAACACAGTCAGGATGGGGGAAGGGGGATGGGCTTTCCTCAGCCTCCTCAGGAAGTAGAGGCACTGTTGGGCTTTCTTGGTGATGGAGCTGGTGTTGAGTGACCAGGTGAAGTTCTCCGCCAGATGGACACCAAGGAATTTGATGCTCTTGACGATCTCCACAGAGGAGCCATCGATGGACAGCGGAGAATGGTCACACTGTGCTCTCCTGAAGTCAACAACCATCTCTTTGGACTTGTTGACGTTCAGGGAGAGGTTGTTGGCTCTGCACCAGGCTGTTAGATGTTGCACCTCCTCTCTGTATGCTGACTCGTCGTTCTTGCTGATGAGACCCACCACGGTCGTGTCATCAGAGAACTTGACGATGTGGTTGGATCTGTGCATTGCTGCACCATCATGAGTCAGCAGAGGGAACAGCAATGGACTGAGCACACAGCCCTGAGGTGCTCCAGTGCTCAGTGTGGTGGTGCTGGAGATACTGCTCCCGATCCGGACTGACTGAGGTCTCCCAGTCAGGAAATCCAGGATCCAGTTGCAGAGAGAGGTGTTCAGGCCCAGGAGACTCAGCTTCTTAATCAGCTGCTGAGGGATGATTGTGTTGAATGCTGAACTGAAATCTATGAACAGCATTCGAACGTAGGAGTCTTTTCAGTCCAGGTGTGTGAGGGCCAGATGCAGGGTTGTGGTGATGGCGTCTTCCGTGGAACGGTTAGGACGATCACATCATTTCAGGGAGTTTTTCCTCAAGCTTTAGCATTGTTTCATGTTTCTATGTACAGCTGCTTTGAGACAATTGTTAAAAGCGCTATACAAACAAACTGAATTGAACTGAAATGAAAAAAAAATTCAGGAAGAGCACGGTGACTACAGACGGCTAAAAAGACATCCACAGAAAAAACCCCAATCAAATCTCTGCTATAAGACGAATTTTCAAGCGCTTAGGTCAATCTCACAAACCTCCATGGAATAAAACTCATCCCTGGATTGGAAACAAGCCAAAATTTCACCTGCTTTTTTCCCTATTCCATGCTTATAGTCATTTTAAAGAAATAAAATAAACTGTGCAGAAATCTCTGGGATGTTTGATTACAGGCTTGATTAGGATTCGCGCTCACTGCCAGTGAAAGTTCACAGCTCATGGATTAGCCTGATTACCATTCGGAGACGGAGAAGAAAAGCCGAGCATCAATAAAACATCAGTATGTCTTCAGCTACAGGTCAGCCAGAGCGAACGCTGGATAATTACACACTGATACGTTACACTGGCAGGCCACAGACACCACGCTACTTTCTACTGCTGTTTTCCTAATCGCTGGGTTTTTTCTTCTAGTAAACATCTGCCTCTGAGAGAAAACACATCACTCTACAAAACAGAACCAAATAGGACGCAGGACGCTGTGTTTAAATCTGACGCTGATCCAGAAACAAATGCTCCAGATGTTGACCTCCTGTTCCAGCACTAAAACTTTCCTGAGGTTTTGAAATGTATCCAGTCAGAAAGCTTCAGTTTCAGTTCCACAATCATGAAGGTTTCAAATTCTTATTGATGCACAAAAAGCTCTTTCTGATCTTAATGTGTCTCCAGAGAACATCACAGACCTTCACGGACCTTCACGCTCCTACCAGAAGTTCTTGTGGTTGACTCACATGCTGATGGAGGTTTTTTGAGTCTGGTTCTTATCACGGTTCCTTCCTCATGAAATCTCAGGGAGTTTCACCTCTGACCAGCTTATCAGGGATAAATATACATTTAAATTTTTATCATTTTATTCTATATCGCTGAAAAGCTGCTTTGTGACATTCTCCATGGTTAAAACTGATATACAGATAAAACTGATTTGTAAGAAGATGCATTAAAACATTTTAATTTAAAAGTCGGCAAGCAAAAGATCCTTGGCTTTGTTTATCATTAAGTTCAGCTAACGTGGCATTTTAACCGTACACCTTTTCAAAGGTCAGTAATCGGACGTGAGAAAAGCCCCGCCCACTCAACAGGAAAATGTTCAACCCTCATTAAAAAAAATAAATAAATAAAATCGACTGTTTCTAAACTTCGTGCTCTGCCTGTGTGTCTGCTCAAAGTCAGCTCGAGGAGACTGAAGGACTTCCTTGAATCAGCAAATCTTGTGTGTGTGTGTGTGTGTGTGTGTGTGTGTGTGTGTGTCTCCATTTAGGATGTTGAACAGATGTTACGCCAGCCTGGAGCCAGAGTGATAATGACTGTGTTTAAAAGCAGTTCGAGTTCAGATCGATGGCTTTGGAAAAGCACGGAGCTCGGCGCCTGGATGTGAAGGAGGCAACCCCCGTTTTTTTTTCCTCTGATCAATACGCTCCACTCAATCACACTTGTTTGTCTTCATTGACTCCACCGTCTCCTTCACGTACACACCGCTTTCTGAACGCACCTCCAGCACGCTGCATGCTTCCTGATGCTGTTCAAAATTTTCATAAGGAAACTTCCTTGCATTCCGAGTCACCTGCTTTAAGTCAAATTTCTGCCTTCATTCTTATACAAATCACCTGCATACACTGTAATACACGCCTCAGAGGTTGCCAGATTGTTCTTAAGCACTCGCTTTTAAACCTGGAAAAAATCCGGGACAGAAAATAAGGACTGGAGAAGAAAATGGCACGTTTTTTCTTTGCTATTAAACACGATATGATGAGACAATACAGAAAGGATCAACAAAAAAACACGGAAATAAACGTCTCGAAGCCATGGCTAAAAACGAGGATTCGCTGATGATGTCATACAGGAAAACAACATGAGCGTCGATACAGAAATTCACCTGGAAGAGTTCTACCTTCTCGAAACGCCTTTTAAAGCTCCAAAATCCAACAAAACAAAAGTCTCTGTACAGTACATGGAGAGAATGAACACTTTTTTTTAAGCAAAAATTTAACTTTATTTATAAAATATCTGATACAGGATCATCATTTCTTTGCTAACACACACACAGAGTTTGGAGACAGTTTCCCGATCCGGCCATGAGATCCATTTCAATACATTCTACTTTTGTTAAAGTTGTTCTGACCAACAAAAAAACCCTCCTAATATAAAGTAAGTATTAGAAACAGTAAGTGTAAAACAGAGGTACGAGGTACGGAGGAATGTGCTGCTCTTTTCTCCAGTCTCTCGCTCGCCCACGACACTTCCTGCACTTTGCCAAAGGGAAAAGGTCAAAAAAATGTCAGGCTTTGTCAGTCCACTACGCTTAAGCAGCTCACCTGGAGGCACTCGCTGACCGAACAAACCCGTTTGAAAAAGTCAGCACCTTCACAAGTGCTTCAGCACTAAACATCTTCCACAGGGTCTGATTGTGAAATAAATAAATAATTAAAAAAAAACCCTTAAACCAGGAACCAGCACCGGGAAGAAGTCGGACAGTGTGTTAGCGGTAAAAGCTTCTTTACCTTCTCGTTACTTTCCCCCTCTCGAGCCAGAGGACTCTCAACAGCACAGGAGCCATCAAAGCATTACGACCATTACGGCTGTTTTCCCAGCCATTGTGCTGAAGGAGGAAATAAATAGCGCTGTTGTGAAATGAAAAGCGTGGATATAAAAGAGGTCATTTTCTCAAAAGGGCCCAGTCTGGATTGCTATTGTGTCACAAACGGAAACAAGTGGTAGAGGTAGAGGAGGTCACATCTCAGCCCCCCTCCACTACCACCACCACCAGCACCAGCAGCTCCATTACAGACTAAATGACTCCCATCAGTGTTTTTCTGAGCCTCGAACCTTAATAGAGTGAAGAGCGATACTCTCCTTCTCGATAGACTCGCCTGCCTGCCTTCACCTTCTCGTCAGCTGAGACAGGACAGGAGTGACTGATGATCGTTCTGAGAAGGTTTTCAGGATCCGAGGAGCTTAAACTCTGGTTTCTAGTTTAAACTCTTTAACTCTAGTTTAAACTCTGAATATTAGCAGTTTATTAGTAAGTAAAATTTATTTAACCAGGATAAAATCTCATTTACAGATTCTTCTTAAGGATTTTAAGCCTGGAAAAAAATCTGGGATAGAAAATAAGGACTGGAGAAGGAAACTGCATTTTTTCCCTTTGCCATTAAACACAATATGATGAGACGATATAGAAATTTAAAGCCTTGATGTCACAGAAAGCACAACAACCAGCAACACAACACAAACAACAACAACAACAAAACCCCCAAAATAATACAGCAAGTGCCATAAATGTAACTAGTGAAGTGAGCTCAGTAAAGAGGAAATGTTCCTGTAAGATCTTCCATGTTGATGATGCATTAAATTTAAAGCCTTTTTCCAGCACAGCCCTTACACGATGTTTCTGTATGACGTGTGGAAGGAGTCTCCAGTCTCACTGCTGTGTCACAGTCTGAGATGAAGCTGGACATCTTCAGGACAGAGGAGGTTACACTTCTTTGTGGTTGCTATGGTAACGTGTCAAGCTGTGGTTTATTTTAACTTTGAGAGAGAGAGTAATAGAGAGAGAGAATATAGGCTGGTGCGGGGGGGGGGTAGAAAGAGAGAGAGAGAGAGAGAGAGAGAGAGAGAGAGAGAATATAGGCTGGTGAGAGAGAGAGAGAGAGAGAGAGAGAGAGAAAGAGAGAGAGAGAGAAAATATAGGCTGGCGAGAGAGAGAGAGAGAGAGAGAGAAAGAGAAAGAGAATATAGGCTGGTGAGAGAGAGAGAGAGAGAGAGAGAGACAGAGAGAGAAAGAGAGAGAGAGAGAGAGAGAGAGAGAGAATATAGGCTGGCGAGAGAGAGAGAGAGAGAGAGAGAGATGATGATGATGATGATGATGATGTGTCTCTATTTAATAAACTGAAAGTGTAAGTGCAAAGACGTGATGTTTGTGAAGGTAACAGCGTCTCAATCTTCATCACAACACTCTGATTATTTTCCTTTAGCAGCATGACCCAGAGATTATTTGGTCTAGTTTTTGTGATTTATATGAAAATTTGCTTGAAATCAGTCAATACATTTTCTTTAAATATCATCACCCTAATGATTTGTTCTATTAATTCTATTTTTCACTCTGTCACTTCACCCAATTTTTGCCTTTATTTTACTTTAATGCAAAACATCACCATTAGCCATGAAAGCGCCAGCCCACAGGCCAAGCTGAGTGAAATCTGCAGTGTAAACTTTTCAGTAGAGAACTGACCAGCCATTCCACAAAGTCCAGCACTGAGTAATCAGATCACAGACCCAGACATCATTAAGCTGGCTCGCTGCACTGAACTTCATCCCTTCATCCACGCAGCGTCGCCTTCACCACCACCTGCACTGATCACCACTCGCCATGCTAACGAGCTACGACGTTCCTGAAAGAAGTCACTGGCCACGCCCACCACGGGGAGCTTCAAACTCGTGAACCTGGCGAGGAAACACCAATTAAAAGCCAGTGGAGCTGCAGGTACGGAGCGAGCGCTGCACTTCTGAAGCCTGGGACACCAAAATAAAACACAATAACACACCAGGAGCTCAAGGAACTCGGTAAGTTCACCACGTCTTCATTCACTTGATTTATTTAGGACTCATACAGAAATATGGAAAAAAGCGTGCTTCCTGTAACTATGAAAAGAGAATGTTTGAGAATGAAGTTCAAAATGTTTTTATGGAAACTAAGACAGAAAAAAGAAATTGATTAATAATAATAATAATAATAATAATAATAATAATAATAATAATAATAGTAAACTTTATTATTATTATTATTATTATTATTATTATTATTATTATTATTATCATTATTATTATTAACAGTCAGTGCAGTCGTTTTCAAGCTCAATAAAAATAGACATGAGCAAGTGAAAAAAATTAAACAAAATCAAATTCATCAAGAATTTCATATTACAGGATTACAATAAACCAAATATATGATTATTGATCCTGTTTCATTTCTTTTATTTGTCCAAGTTCAAGCCTGCAATAGTCTTTTGGCAGATAATTGTTTTAATGTTACGCATTAAATACTCGAATGAAGCAAAACAGAATAAACCTGCAGAAAATCTGAAGAGAAATCGGCTTTTATTAATCTTTTAATAAGAAATATTTGATGAATTTGTCCCTATTTAAGATACATTCACTTGCTGAGCAGAAAATCAGGAAGTTTTCTGCTGCTAAATAAACCTGAAGTCAGAAAACATCCCGAGGCACAGAGACCACCGTGTTACTGACCGTCTCACCACAAATCTGACAACCTGCCAACGAGTGACCACAACCAGAGCGAACAACATCCTTCAAAGAAGAATCCACTCTGACCTCCTGACTCTCCTCTCATCCCGATCGATTCTCTCCGTCGCTACAACCTTCAGCAGCACACAGCTCCAGAGGATAAACACCAGGCAGGAAGTCTGATGGAGGTGTGAGGCGTCTTACCTGGGGTCCTTCTGGATGCTGTCGATGGACGGCGAGCGCGCCAGGGTCCCCTCGGGAGGAAGGGTGGGGCCCGATTTGCTGTAGGGAGACTCCACGGATGAGCAGTACTGCAGCGTGCGGTACGGCTCCACGTAGCTGGCGTAGCCTCCACGCGGGAAGGTTCCGCCTGCATTCTGACTGGCTGTTCTCTGCAGGGGGGTGGAGTCGACACCGGGGGAGGATGGGGCTAGGGCGGGAGAGGAGGGACAAAACAGAAAGGTCAGGAGATGCTCACAGATCTGATGGATCAGGTCTAGAAGACGACGGCGGATGAGACGGAAAAAGGAGCAAATAGAACGAGAGACAAGGGCAAGAGGATGAGAAGGGATGGAGGTATAGACGAGATTCAGCAAAAACACACCTGTCTTATAAACTGATCAGAGAAAAAACTGTTTATTTCATTATTAAACAGCTAAAAGGTTTATTACGTCATATTTTTATCAAGTCTTCACTAACACACGCATTTAAAAGTAAATAAATCTATCAGAAAGAACTTGCTTCCTCAGCAAAACTGTTTAAATAAATCCGTTTTGTTTTATTTTTAATTCAAATTAGCATTATGATAAAATCATCTGAAATATGAAAAGCTTACCAAAAAAACGAGTTAATTAATTAAATAATTAATTGCGATTTTTTTTTGTGTTTACGTTTAAATAAGACCTGCATTAAGCGAGGTCAGGTACAAGTTTGTCTCTACGGCGTTTAAACCCAAAACTTGTTTTGCAGACGATCCCACAACGTTACATGTAACTACAAACTGATAAAAATCAACCATTAAAGCAGAACTGTATAATTGCTGTGGTATAAAAAGAATAAAACAATTAAGATGTTAAAGTTTAAGGAAAATAATAACACTAAGTTCAAGAGTGCTCTGTTCCAGTAACTCTGCTCCATCGTTCCAGTCTGTCGTTGATTATTTTCCTGTAAGAACGCACCACCTCTGTTTATTTGGTACGTATTTGATCCGGTGGCACGCAGATCCTAACGACACCAATAAGCAGGATACACACTCACCAGCTAAAAATGGAGTGTGACAAAGTGTAATTTAAGGATTTCAGTAAATTGGCTCGTCACAGCAGAGCATGTGTGTGTGTGTATGTGTGTGTGTGTGTGTGTGATACAGCTCAGCTTAAGAAGTGCTCACTCATGAGTAATTGCTTGTCAGCAGGAATACAGAGCAGCACTATTTTTAGGTGCTAACACAGTCTTTCATTTCCTCTTTTTATCTCTGCTCATCGCTAGCACAGATAAATTAGCATTTAACATCTGCAGACATGCAGAGACGAAGCCACGGAGACACAGACAGACTGGAAACAGACCAAAATCTCATCTACTGTGCAAAGGAAATGTTTATGATCCAAGAACCGGCATCATGGCTCTTCCCTGAGCGTCTTCGTGTGGTTTATTGCTTTAACGCCGTACTCTTTAAATGAGAAAAAACTCCTTTTTTGCAACTTCTTAAAGCTCATGAATGTTTTCCGCGTTATGGAAACCGTCTGGGCCGAAGAGACGGCCACTGAGACCGAGCTCATAAATCCCCGGGCCGAGACGATCGATCGATCGGAGGAAGGAGGGAAGGTGCTGGAGTCTGAGCCTTCATCACAGCACACGCTGAACAGAACGACTTACACACTCGAGACACAAAGACAAAGAAAACCTCAGTTTTAGAAGCGGCGATGTCTCATATACGATGATCCCATCTATAATGGAAAAGAAAAAAACGTCCAGATCCAATAATGCATGTTTATTTATTAAAAATGAAATCATTATTATTATCATTTAAAGCTACATTGAATGCTGTGGAGCATTCCAGAAACAAATAACCCAGACAGGCTATAACCCGAGGTTCAGGATCAAACCCGGGAGCCTGGAGCTGTGAAATCACAATCTGACCCACATCGATGGTCCTGAATATAATAAACGATAGAAGCCCAAGCCAGCTCATGCTCACATCCACTCCAACTGTGGGCCACGCCCACAGGAAGCAGCACTAAATCTAATTCAAGCACGCCTGTTCTTTCTGACCTTATTATCAATAAAGTCCAGCCTGCGCTGTAATGACCTGGCATTTCCTTACGATGGTGACCTTTCAGTGACCTTCATGCTCTCGTATCTGAAATGTTTGGCTCAGCGTGACGGCACACACATGAACGGTACACACGAAACCCTCCATACGATCAACACAAACACCTGCTGCACTACATAAAGAAATCATCACATCTGCATCAAACCCGTGCTGTAATACACGACGACGGGAAAAGAATAAATATGCTGCACCAACCTCAGTGGTCTAGCGAAAACCTTTCTAATTCAGCCTACAGCTTAAATCAAGAGAAATAACACTCTTATCTGCTCCAATGACAAGAAAATTGCTCTTTGTGCGGTCAAGAGGCAGCGGCGTATGTGTTTGTAATCTCTTTAATCTTCCTGACAAGTCAACAGACTCTTATTAATCTCATACAGAGGCGTTTAAGCATGCTAGCTTGCCGGGAATATTCGGCCCAGCGTACTGCTCGGTGCAGACAAAGCGCTTTGTTGTGACTCTGTAATTCCTTAATTAACACGCTTTCTGAGTCGTCTCACATTCACGCCTCTCCCTGCCAACGTATCGTGGGTTTCTGTCGAATGGAAGGTCGTTTGCTGATAACCCGCCTTTTTCAATTACACTCCAGTCTCTTAATTGCGCTTTGGGTTTTTCGGCCTCTAATTGGTCCGCTGGGCTCCGGATATACAACTCCGGAGACATCGCGAGGACGCAGACGTGACCGAACTACGGCGGTTCGTACGGATAAAGCTTCTGGAATAACGCCAGGCTGCACTTCTATTCTCCTTGATGACTCAGTTAGTCTCAGAGATGTGACGTGTCGGATGTTCAAACCGGCTTTACGTGCCGGAACTCTCTGCATACAGACACGGCTCATGCATATGCATCGGATCAGAAGGTAAACATTCCTCCCGATCCCCAATCTGTCTCGTGCTTTCGGCATCTTTTGTCATTCCGAGTCGCCGGATCATGGCTGAATATTTTATTTGCTCTGATAATGGGCCACTCATTCAAACAGCTTGACCTTTCAGATACCAATCTTTCAGATGTTCCAGGAAGATGCCGTGGCTTTCAGACGCCGCGTGATGATAAGAGGTGCTGTAATGCAAGCGTAAACAAACCCGAGCCGGGCTCTGAGGCTTTTTCACAATATTTCTCCTGCAAGATAACACACGACATCTTTCTACTAAAATGAGGCTTCATCTCAGAATCAAGAGATAATCTAAATGGAGTCGCTCTGATCGTTTTTCTTTCTCAAATAAAGAGAAAAGTAGGATACACCACAGTGCTGATGAATTCTGGATTCTGATTGGTCAGAAGGTTTGTAGAGAATATTGATCAAGCTCTTGTGAATGACGCTCTCGACATTTACTGTATAAGTGCAGATTTGTGTAGTGATGGGAAGATGGGCATTTTTTTGTTTTCAGAAAATGTTCATTGCCTTTTGATAATTTTTTAAATTTTTTAAAAAGTTTTCCACTTTTCAAGAAGTGATCATGTGATGAACGAACAACTCGGGAGATGAACTATAGTCATAGTACAGAAACTATAGGATGTTGCACAATACAAAAAAAACGAATCGCCCTCTGAGATGACTCGTTGTTCCCGAGTCATATTAGGGATTCGTTCAAAATGAACATCACATATCACAACAACTGTGTCACTGAATCAATTCAGTTAAGGAGACATTAAAGAGACCAATCTAGAAACTTTATGACGGTTTAAATAACAGCATCTGGATCATAAGTATCTCTGGAGAAAGACGTGGTCCTGATCCTGATCTCCTGATCGACATTTACATTTACATTCTGACATTTGGCAGATGCTCTTATCCAGAGTGATGTACAAAAGTGCTTTGAAGTCTTTATTAATGAAGAATCTCTAATGACTTATATGATGAATCGCTAATCTCTACCATCAGCCTACATTTATTTATTTATTTATTTATTTATTTATTTATTACTTATTTTTTATATATTAATATAATATACTATACTATAATATAATATATTACTTATTATTATAATACATAAAACAAACAGAGAAAATAAGAGCTAATTTAGTTTAGACTTCTTGGCTTCTGTGGAACCTTATAATTATTATCTGGATAAATAAAACATTTTTAGTATTTCGTAATATCAGGATTTTATACTTGTTTTAAAAGCAACTGGTTTAATCGTCTCAGAACAAAAACATGAATCATGAGATTTTATTAGAAAAGCGATGCATATGATGTTCAGTGAGGTTGTTTTCTGTTTTTGGAACACAATCATATTTAGCCTGAGATTATCGCAAACAAATCTTCATCTTTATTCTAAAAGGAAACAAATCGCCATTTCCGGTATTCAGAGCTATGCGATGTTAAAGAATAAGAGTTATTAGTCGTGTTCTGGATGAAGTCGACATCACAAACATTTCCAACATGTCTGTTTTTTTCCCCGTACGCCTCCAACATGAGGTGATTTAGAGCAAAGACCTGCTTTCAGCAAAAAGATTCCCAAATCCCTCGTAATTCCGGAGAAGCAGTAGCTCTGGATCACTGACTTTATTCCAGAGTGTTCTTTATGGTGTGGACTTTTAGCACTCCACTTTTACGAGGTGGTTTTTCATCCTCTGACCTGCTCGGCTCCTCATTTACGTGGTTATTTCTGAAGCAGGACCTTTTCTTTGACACGCCCGGAAACAGAAGCGGTGGTGAAGAACGACGGTGGACCGATTACACAAACTCCTCAGAGTTTATACTTCAGAGTGTCGTTGCTTTGTGTCTGGAATCAAACAAAAACTCTTTTGGTTTACGGTTTCTGACCCAAAATTGACCCTGTCTGTAGGGTGGAAAAAAATCCATGGTCTTGACAGACAGTTGCCGTGTCTCGTGTCTTTCTCTGGCATTTATGTGATTTGTAGTCCTGTGCTGAATTGAATGAAACACTCAGAGGTGAAAGCTGCTGAATAATGAATGTATTGCAGCTCGGCCCTGTCAGGATGCTATGCTAACGTTATATGTTAGATGTTAATCAGCCAGCCGTCGCTTCCGCAAGCTCTCCGGAATCAGACTCGATTTCACAACAGAAATTCTCCAAAAAGTTCAACTCTAGATCTCCTCACAGGCAAACATGTCCTCTTCCTTTATTCCACCAGAAACCCTCAAGAAGTGTTATTATTTTAATCA
>NC_080732.1:1467353-1479853 GCF_019097595.1 Hemibagrus wyckioides
AAAATAAAATAATAATAAATGCAACCAGCATAAAGGAAAAAGCCAAACAATTTAATTTGAATTTAAAAAAAAATCAAAAATAAATAAAAAATTAAAAATAAATAAATTAACAAGTTTTTGAAATAACTAATAAAATAGTAATAATAAATAAACAATTATTTATTATTAATTAAATTAAAATGTAATATTTTTAGATGTTTATTCTATTATTTTTTTATTTTGGGTGAAAATTGGTGAAATTTATCACACCGAGAAAATAGAAGGTTAATATTATGATTAAGAGTCTAAAACCTGAGACAAATTTATATCTAAATCTCATTTGCTTTGGAAAGACACGAGACTAAAATCTCACGCCTTAAACTTCAAAGTAATTCCAGATCTCCATGATGGGATGAACTGGTTTTCAGCGGGAATATAAAAGAGCCAGATTCCTTTAATCGGACTAAAAATGATCCACGGTAATGGAAATAATAGAGACTTAATGAGGAGCAGAGTCGGAGAGAAAAATTCCACTTGACAAATAATCTTATGACAAATACAGACGGAGTCACAGCTACTCTAATCTATTCCACACATGCGTGCAGGAACCTTCTGCATTATACATTTCCTTTTCATAATACATGTGCACCTATACTGTAGAAATGTTATGTCTTAAATTCGCAATTTCTAAACGTTAGAGCGACTAAACACTGAGTCACGCACGAGTGACCTGAGGCAGGCCTCCTCCACTCTCCTCCTCTTCCTCCTTCTCCTCCTCCTCCTCCACACACCTCAAATACTCAAATGTGAGGTAATAATATAATTACAGCACAGGGAAGAGGTAGAGGAATGAAAAGTCTCTCGCTGACACGAACACAATGTGGTGGAAATCATTCCGCTGATGTTAGAGGGCCATTAAGCAAAAGCAACAATATTGAAAGGGAATTGAGTTTCTTACAGCACATCATGAGCTCCGCTTCACAAAGGTCACAGAAATACACTCGGGTGCATCGGGAGAGATGAATTACAATAGGAGCCCTCTATTAAAACGGGTTATGTGCGTTTGTATTTGCACAATTGAGCCACGTAAAAGAAAGAAAGAAAGAAAAAAAAACGATGACATTTTGTCTGAGGGAGCGCTCGGAGATTACACCGCCTCGCTGGTGCGTTTCTCGGCTTTCTGACACGGGAGATTCTTTCTCCAAAAAAGCCGCAGTCTATTTTGGAAGCACGGTTTGCTCATTTCTGTAATTTCACGCCAGTGTCACGTTCTCCATACGTTAATGCGCTCGTTCTAATGTGCTGTCATTTCTATAGTAACCGTACAGTTACTGATATGCGAAGATATGGGGAAGTTTCTGTGAGAAGATGTTTAATTAACAAATTAGGAAGGAGTCTCCAGCGTCTTTAGGAAAGTCTTCAGGACACAAGAGTCTTACAGGAAAAAATAATTAAACAGTAAGTTCACCTCCACATTGATTATTTTCCAATAACAGCACCCCAGAGAGAGTGTATTATTCCTCACACACTGGCTTTGTTGCCGTGAAAGAAACCTAATTTGATCTTTTTATCAAGCTGCTTCATTGTCTGGACGCAACAAAGGACTGCTGCGTCATTTTTTTTTACTTTGCTTTATAATATAATATAGTATGTGCGACTGTTGTAAAACAAAACGCTGATGTTAGCGTCCAAGATTGGAGCTGTTCACACGCTTAATCTTTTACATCTTAAAGAAAAATCACTGAATTTCCCTCTTAATTCCTTAACCGGAATAATTAGCATCTAATTGGATTAGCATGCTTTACCTGACCTGAGATCAGACTCAAAGCATTGTTGTGAGCCTTCTCAATGAGGTCAGTACATCTCAGAGGCAACACTCAGCCGCATCCCCTCAGGCACACGTATATTTAAAGCCTAGCTCTAAAGAGGTCACTACTTGGCTGTGAGCAACGTCACGGCGGATTAGTGAGGATCTGATGCTCTTGAAGAAATGAGAAAAGGTTTCTCAGGCATGGATTGAATCACATTTAAACTGCAAAGGAACCTACCAGTGTTGGTCCGGTATGTCCCAGTATGTCCTGGAGCAGGGGGTTCTGCTTGACTCTGACTCAGGCTCCTCATTGGGCCTTTCTGGTAAACGCGGTCCTCATAGATGGGCTCGATGTGGTGCTCCGGGGACTGCAGTGGTCTCAGATCAGAACCTGTGTGGCTGTGCTGACTGCTGTATGAGCTCCGAGATCCTGTCAGGAGAAAAGAATATGTTAAATCACACTTCCTGGATTCCTGAAGCATGAGATGCAGTAGAGCTAGCTAATGTGGTTTAGCCTGGAGATGAAATTTCATCAGGTGTGATGTGTATCACAGGAGCACTGCTGTGGTGAGACCACAAGCATATTCTTCTGGATTATTCTCCTCTAGATTTGAATACAGAATGATTTAGTTCCCCCAAAAACCCCGAAATGCACCCTAATATTATCCCACATACTAAACTCTGCAGTATTTAAAGCACCAGAGCTGCAAAGCTTATCCTGGCTAAGAGACAACATTATCAGAACATTCAGTATGAATTCAGCATATTCCAGTGAAGAGGTTTTGGAAGTCTTTTAAGGTTTCAAAAAACAAAAAAGTTCTTAAAACTATGGTTTGTTCAGGATGTTAGCAGAAAATTGCTCGGTTACACAAAAACTCTAGTAGCTGTGGGTCCACTCAAGTCCAGACCCTGCATTAATCCTGGAATAGTTTTTCACGCTGATACAGTCATTTCAAACTGTGTATCGATTGTACAGTTTTAAAGTTGTGTCTGCTGGGTGTGGATTTTCTTTATTAGTTTTGATTATTTTTCATTAATTCATTTATTGTCTGGAATCATTTTATCCCAGTGAGGGCCACACCAGAACACAGAAACACTGGGAATCTGGCAAAGTGGGACTTCACCCTCTATGGAACATCTGTCCTTCCTCACCTAGGGGCAATTTAGAGTTGCCTATCAACCTACCAGCATTTTTTCTGGACCGTTTGAGAAAATGGAAAAAATCTATCCTTTTTTCCCATATGGACATGGGAGAGCATGCAAAACTCCACCCAAGCTCAAGGTCAAACTGGGAACCCTGAGAGTTCCCGTTCACACCCATGTTTAATTGAAGAGAAGTTAGAGCACCAATTTCAGGTGAATCACAATGTTTGTTTGTGGACCTTCCATACTTGACCAAATGCATCAGACTCGAGTGTAAATATCCCAAGGACAAATCTAAACTGCCCCAAAATACAAACACTTCTGGTGCTTTTTAAAATGGCTGAAGACCATGATCTCTTTTCACTCCCAATAAAGTAAAGGGTTCTCCAGAGACAGAAGGCTAGATAAATGAAGCAGGTGTTTGAAGCATAACCACTGGTGAAGGGAAGATGGAAAGGCATTACTATTTCATCTCACCGGGATTGCACTCCTCCACAAACGCAAATCCATACCTCAACACCTCACGGTACTCCGTACCTTTCAGTATGGACAATAAATGGGCAAACTTTCTCAAGGAGATTCAAGCATCTCACCAGTTGCCAGCTCCTTACAAACACAATAAAGTCGCTCCCATAATTCGCCCTTGAGGCACACCCATGCCAAGTAATGTGTGTGTATGTGTATATGTTGCAACACACCAACTTGCAGACCCCTGCTCCAGCTCAGCAGATGGCTAGATCAGTGTCGGCTGCTATGCCTCTTCCCGCCGTAATGTAATTGTGCAAATGTTCAGACAATAAGAAGCTGCAGTTAGAGTGGGCTCTCCCTGTAATCACCTTATCAGTGTCAGCCAGGCGACTGCCTTCACTCGCTAACCCAATTCCTCCAAGGCTGTGGAGAGATCCTCGCGGGGTTTCCGGAAAGCTCTGTAAAAACATTCACCATCTGGAGAGCACTATCTTAAACATTCTACTCTGTGAAGCAGCTGCTTTTTAAACTCAGAAGAGCCTGAGAAACAACATGGCAGTGAGCCAGGCTAAGAAATTCATGTTTGGATGCCCTCCTGAGCGCTTAACACCGAGAAAGAATTAGACAATAGAGAGGAAGGTAGTTCTTTTCAAAGGCTTACTTGGAGTCCTGAGAACGCTGGGGTGGGGTGGGCTGGGGGGGGGGTCTGTAACTTCTTTGTAATCAGGAACCAGAGAGCCTGAGGGTTTCCAATGATAAATCTATTGATCTGGGAGTCCCCAGACCTCCGCAATGAAAATCATCACTCTAGAAAAATGTTTAGAGGCAATTCTTGTAGCTAAGCACTTTGCACAGGTAGATCTACCCAGGAAGTCTGAGATGCAGACAGTCAGCCAAATAAATATAGACACACAGAGAGAAAATAAAAAGTCCTGAGCTATGATTAATTGAGCTCTTCTCGAAGGGCAACTCTCACCAGACAACTTCTCCACAGCCAATTTGGAAGCTAAGCATTCGTCCAGGCAGATTTCGTTAAAATCAGAAAGACGGACAGCCATACAAATAAATAAAGACAAGACAGAGAGAATGATAAAGTCCTGCGCTGTTAATAAGCAAGCTCTTCTCAGAGGGCTACTCTGTGAGTTCACTAGGAAACTTTTCCACAGTCAATTCGGGAAGCTCAGCACTTCGTTCAGGTAGATTTCGACTCATCTCCTGTGCAGTTCCCTGTGTACGTTAGCACAATGTTCCCCTGAAGATAGTTTTCTACTGAGGCACAACTTCAACACAACTCTATCTCTTTTTCTCCACATTATTCACAACATGATAAAACGACATATGCAAAAAAGAGAAAGAAATTCACAGGAGTGTGAGAGCTGCGGGACTGCGGACTGCTACATATTCATTAGCAGGAGTTCAAATACAGCTCTCTACTACCTGGGTGACTGAAACCTGAAAAACTGCAGCATGCAGCAGAATCAAGGTAAGGAATAAAACAGACAAAGTGAACAGCCATCACTGTCTGCACAAGTCAGGATCAGTGGTACCTCAGCGGTCAGCACAAGCAACCACTCATCCTTAGTAAAAGGGATTTGGTCAGGGTCACGGTGGAGCCAATATACCTTGGATGCCAATCCGTTGCACTATGACACCATGAAGGTGGTAACTTTTCCAGTTGCCCCACCAGCTGCCCTGACCAGAAGCAGTTGCAAGGTCAAATCTGAGGACTGTCAGCTCTTCAGCAAGGTCCTTAAGTCTTGTTTATACCTCATGTCATTTGGTTCATAATTCCTCTCAATTGGTCATATTTCCCTTCAGCTATTTTTCATTTCCCCTTAATTGATTCCCATTCCCTCTCAGTCAGATCCCATTTCTTGTTGGTTGTTTCCTTGCCCAATCTGTCGGGACCCATTTCCTGTTGGCTGGTTTCCATTTCCAGTCTAATGTTTCCCATTTCCCTTCAGTTGATTCCCATCTACTGTCACTTGATTCTCGTTTCCCTACAGCTGATTCTCATTTCCTGTCCGTCGTATCCAAATACTCATTACGTGGTTGGAGACATTTGTGTCTTTCCATTCAACACACACACAAAGATGCCGTTTCTCCTGCATGCAGTGTTTAGGAATTGTTTTTTTGTGTAAACTACCGTTTTAAAGCCATCTTACCCAGCACTCAGTAAGACTTCTTACTATTACTAGTATCATCATGTCCTCAAATGAGGTGACACCGAAAACTGCAACCTCCCACTCGCTATCAAAGCGTTCCTCCCTGCTGGTTTGATGGACAGTCTGCGAATAGCTGAGAACCTCCTACTGTTCATTCCAGATTGAGGAAGTTCACTTCAGGCATTTCTGCAAGGGCAATAAATCAAGGTTTTACCCTCAACCTTTAAGGATCATATCCTGCCTCGCTTGCTTCAGATAAAAGTACCTGACAAGCAAACCCATTTAAATGCTACGTCTCTTTACTTACTTTTCTTTACGTGCTGAAATAAATAACAGCCATGCCACCTTCGCAGCATTCTCGCAGTAAAAGGCTGAAATGCTCGGAGTGACAGTAATGCATTGTTCTGCTGTATTATTAAACCTACATAGTGTATACCTAACAACAGGACAGTAACAAGACATAAAATCCACTAATGGGAGCATAAATTCCTTTTCAGGGAATAAATTACCTTCATTTCAGGAGAACATGCAGACCTATTTCAGCGCTATAAATCTCCTCAGTCTTCATCTGAAGTGTAAATTGTTTACAAGCGAGATTTAGCGTAAGAGATTTTCTCTCACGGCAGATTGGGCTTCCCTTTTTTTCCCCACTATACCTTTGTGCTGATGTCCACTCTATTTAGCATGTTATTCTCACTGGACAGGGGCTATGCTGTGATTCCTCAGCAAAAAATATATATATATAATAACACAATATTTTGCTAAGGCTTCTGGGAAACTTTGCAGAAAACCGAAAAGTACATCTGGTTCACACAGTTCAGAACAGCAGGAAATTTTCTAGCGTTGGCTTTTTCTAGTCCATTATTCCTAATACAAACACCCACTAACTTAGTGAAGCACTTAGACCTCCAACCTCTTTAATGATTATCTACAAGAGCTCGACCTGGATGACTGAAAAGCTTCTTGGACAACTCAATTCAATCTCACTAGAGCTTAAAAGCTCCTACATTCTGCCTAGCCATCATCAAAAGCAGGTCATCTAACCACAGAAAGGAGTTAAAGACATACTGCATACTCTGCAAGGGTTTTCTCCACCACTTAATTCCCCCAATTTACATCAAATTGCCTTTCAGCACAATTTAGGCTCGACTCTGTGACACGGGAGGGCGTGGCTGGAGGTTCGTATAGAGGAGAGTGCAAGGATACAGCGGGAGGCTAGCCTGGTTTAAAGTAAAAACGCTGGAGTAGATCTAAAGGACGTGAATATTTATGATTTTGCCTCAACATGGAAAACCTTACCTTATCAACGAATATACAGGTTCTGAAAGGTTTAACCAAGGTTTAGGGTTTCTGACCAATCAGAAGCCAGAATTTTACAGGATCAGTTAAAAGGTTTCACTGAATTAACACCTACAGAATCAGAGGTGCGTTTCGTATGCGTTTCGTATCTTTTTTGCATGCCATGTATCGCTGTAGGTTTCATATGAGGACCGAATGAGTGGTTTTTAAAAATGTTGAAATCAATGGCTCTAACATCAATGTCTCTGAATCAGCTACAGATTTTGCTATGACATCTCACGCCTCATCTATCGCATCTCCTCTTATCATGTTTATCATCAGCATTTTTCCAGGATGCTAGCTGCCTTTGACAACAAACTGAAACTGCAGATGAAGGCCAGGTTTTCCGTTCACACAACAAACACAAAAATGGACACAGGATTGTGTTTGGGAAAAATGGCACTGCTTATAACAATGCGCTGAAGCAAAATCCGATTCTCTTTAAAAAGGTTTAAACGCTGGATGTGTGCCTCTGGCTCCGTGTTGTGACATTTCCATATTAACATCTGATTAGATTTTTAGACAGAACCGGATGCCGGTGTATTTATAACACATGTAGTCATTTACCCAAACATGACTTACATTATCTGAACAGTCAGTAAACGCAGTCGTGCTAATAAAGTGCCGCAGTCACAAGAGCGGTGTTAAGTCCAGCGCCAGTGTTTGACAGTTTGATGTAACTACAATACGCGGAGCTGAAACTATGTTTTGTACGATGGCCGAGAAGTTCAAAAGACAAAACACAAGGAGAATTCAGGCAAAGCGGAAAAGGTAGGTATAGTTTGACAATGGAATTCTTACCTCTGATTGGACGAAAGCTCCACAAAAGCTCGTCTAGCACTAGCTCTAGGATGCACGTCCGCAACACTATGTACTACATAATCACGTCGGAAGGTCACGTGTGATATAGGTGGAACTACAGACACTAGTATGGAGAAGGAGGACCACTCCGAAGTTGTTGTGTGTGGAATGACACCAAGTTATATGAGCTAGTGGTAGATGAGTTTTTGTGTTTAAAATGTATACAATTTTTAAATTTTTCTAAGAAAATGACTGATCGTTTCGCTAGATAAGAGCCTTCTTCCTGGGCTGGGATGGTTTAGAGCTGCATTTAAACTGCATTCTGCATACTCGCGGGCACCACTGAAGTCCACTATATGGAGAAATTGTGAACTGAAGTAAACTACTGAAGCTAACCGCTGCAGGTTAGAGAGAAGCCCAGTGAATAATGACTACGACTATGTAAATGGAAAGAGGTGACACCAGTTGAAACCAGGGACAAATCATAGATGCATCTGAGCTAACTCAGCGCTCCAACACTCTTCTCTGATGTCCTTCTAAACATCACCAAAGAATAATAATAATGAAAACTGAAATATTTCAAAGGACCTCATGTTATCTCCACACTTAAGGACTGTAATCAGGGCTGGACCTCCTCGGAAGCGTAATCAGCTATGCAGAAAGAGAAAAAAGGAGCGAGAACCTAGCTCAGCTCCCACTGCTCACCTCCGCCCTGCTCCGACTTCATGCCATGAAACAGGATTGTGCTTGTTTTTCTAAAAAACCTGTTTGTACACCAGGATCTGCTGGGTCTTTACCTCATTTAACTGAAGGTCTGTTGACGATTTCTCTTTGATGTTGGAGATTCGGAGCGTTCTGAGTGTCAGAGACAATCACACTTCAGCTCGGGGAGAAAAGAACATTTGTAGACGCACATAAAGAATTCATTGGTTTTATTTAAAGCTGGGTTTCACTGTGAGTGCAGAGAACTTTCCAGAAGGCCTGAGCAAGCACAGTGACCTAAAATCTCCATGGTATAGCTTCCTCATCTTCCTCACCTGGGGAATAATTATACAGAATTCCTTATATAAAATATTTATAGCACAGCATTATTGAATTCTGCTTTCTGATTGGTCAGAAGTCGATCTTTACACTTTCTCAGACCGTATTAATAACGAATGCGCTCATTCTGATGGATTATGGTTTCTATAGCAACAGCTCGTTCACAGGGGCGTGTACGGCAGCCGCTCCACTTATATGTGTTTAATCAGAACGGTTTCTGTAAGGAGTTTATAAAAGTGTATGGAAAGAGTCTTGTGGTGAGGATACATGGTGAGGATGACCGCATGATTCATGGTGAGGATGACCGCAGGATACATGGTGAGGATGACCGCAGGATACATGGTGAGGATGACCGTAGGACACACTGCGTGACCATCTTGGCCACCTCGTAAACCAGCCTTAGGAGGAATAAAACACTTTATGACCCACTGTTGCAGAATAATAATGAATCGTTTTCCACAAAACAATGTTTGATTCCTATAAACAGACCGACAGAAAGATAGATCATTCGATCCGCATGATTTGGCGCAGGTTTTACACCAGATGTTCTTCCTGTCGCAACCCTCCCATTTTTTATCTGGTCTTGGGACCAACACTGACAGTTAACTGTTCAGTTGCTGGGTTGGTGCCCTGCCTGGGAATCGACCCCGGGCTGTGGCAATGAGAGCACAGGATCCTAGATAGATAGATAGATAGATAGATAGATAGATAGATAGATAGACAGACAGACAGACAGACAGACAGACAGACAGACAGACAGACAGATAGATAGATAGACAGGCAGGCAGAAAGACAGACTGACAGAGAGACAGACAGACAGAAAGATAGATAGATAGATAGATAGATAGATAGATAGATAGATAGATAGATAGATAGATAGATAGACAGGCAGGCAGAAAGACAGACTGACAGATAGAGAGAGAGACAGACAGACAGACAGACAGACAGACAGAAAGATAGATAGATAGATAGATAGATAGATAGATAGATAGACAGACAGACAGACAGACAGACAGACAGACAGACAGACAGATAGATAGATAGACAGGCAGGCAGAAAGACAGACTGACAGAGAGACAGACAGACAGAAAGATAGATAGATAGATAGATAGATAGATAGATAGATAGATAGATAGATAGATAGATAGATAGATAGATAGACAGGCAGGCAGAAAGACAGACTGACAGATAGAGAGAGAGAGAGACAGACAGACAGACAGACAGACAGACAGAAAGATAGATAGATAGATAGATAGATAGATAGATAGATAGATAGATAGATAGATAGATAGATAGATAGATAGATAGGTAGATAGCCCTCAAGCGTATCCTGATCTACTCAGAACTCTGTACTCAGTAAGATCTTCCTCTAGCTCATTGATGTAAAACAAAAGACAGCGTGTTGAGCGCTCAGTGAGCTCTGCCAATACGGAAACAGCTAGACAAACACTCCAGACACGCCGCCCACCAGATCATAACATGGCTGGCACTCACCAGCAAGACTGCCAGGCCTCTGCAGCGTAGCGGTGGCATACAGCTCGTGTGAGATCTTGTACTGCTCTGAAGAGTGCACCAGCCTCTTGGTGGGCGAGAGCGTGGCGTAGCTGCCCACACTTAGCTGTTGGTGCAGCGGCGAGGCGTTGTTGGACGGTGATGCCAGACGGATGGGTGAACTCGAGGCCGTGCCGCCGGCTCCCACGGCATTAATAGGGGAGCTGCTGCTGTAGGACTTAGCGAGCCTCGCGGGAGACGGCTTGGGTGAGGAGGATGAGGAGGAGGAATGCAGGCGCTGGGTGGTGGCGTAGGCGGTAGCGTCCGAGGCCGAGCCCAGACGCTGGAGCTTGGTGGCCGAGCCGGCGGTCGTGCCAGACGGCTGCATGGAGTTCAGGGGAGAGCTGAGACGAGGAGCAGGCAATGTGGAGCTGGAGTAGTAGATTCCCGAGGATGGACACAGCTGCTGAGGTTCAGGGCCATGGCTCTGGGGTTGAGCTGCGCGACTGGACGTCACCTGCAGAGAGAAGGAGGAGGATTAGTGCCAGGGTTTGAGTGATGGAAAGAAGAGCTCTCGGTATGCTGTGGCTTAAAAGCAATAAAAGAGCAATGATTTAAATCATTAAAAAAAAGATCATTATTTTCATCATTTTCAAAAATCCAATTTGAATGCAATGAAGCAAAGAGTAAATATGACGTACCACATAACAGCAAAATCTCTCTGAAATATGAACACTGCATTAGGCAGCAAATATTAAACGTGGAAGAGGAAACAGATTATTGAGATCGGATCTCTGCCTTCTTTAGCCTTTAGAAAGGGAAAAACTTTCTATAATAGATTAGATTCAGTTCCTTGAGTGACCTTGAGTCATGTGAAGGTATTACTGCTGTCTAGAAATATAAAATAAAGCATTCAAGCGCTCGAGGGCATGCGCTCTCAGGATGAGAGGAAAAGACAGAAAGAATGACGCAATTTGACCAACCTGCGATAAAGTCATCAGATGCACGAGCGCGGGTATTATTGCTTTTATAAAACGCGACAAAAAACAATACAATAAAAAAACTCTATGGTTCGATAAATATTCTATTATTAATAATATTCACCATAAGCAGCTCTTCAGGCACGCAGTGTCATTTTGGTTGCTAAGCAACACGGTAAAGATTGGACCGTTGTACGGTCAGTGCGATAGCTTAGCCGAAGCGTGGAACCCAAACGATCCGCTTCAAAAACACGGAATATTATAAAAGGTTAATAATTCAGATGACGACGCGTGCTAAAGTGGAGAAATATCCGAGCCGCGACACAGAGCTGTAAAAATCTACAGAGATGGAATTCAGTTCAAAGCGTGAAGTTAAAAACGGTAATAAAGTAGGGATGAAGCAGGAGGTCATCATTTTCACAGAGGCTCCGCAGAACGACGCTGGAACTCAACTACAAATCAACCCCGGCGTTTACTCCAGCACAGAAACTGCGAGCTCTCACAAAGACAAACATTTCATTACTGCTGAGAAAAAAACACACAGAAAGACACATTCTGCTGAAAAAGTTGGAGTCTGATTTCCGTCTGAAAAATTACTGAGGGGAAAAACCGAGGAGGATTTATCATCAATTTTATAGGGATTTCTGGATTATCACTAAATCATCACACCTTCAGGGGAGAGAGAGAGAGAGAGAGAGAGACAGATAGATAGATAGATAGATAGATAGATAGATAGATAGATAGATAGATAGATAGATAGATAGATAGATAGACACAGACAGACAGACAGACAGATAGATAGATAGATAGATAGATAGATAGATAGATAGATAGATAGATAGATAGATAGACAGATAGACACAGACAGACAGACAGACAGACAGATAGATAGATAGATAGATAGATAGATAGATAGATAGATAGATAGATAGATAGATAGATAGACAGACAGACAGACAGACAGACAGACAGACAGACAGACAGACAGACAGATAGATAGATAGATAGATAGATAGATAGATAGATAGATAGATAGATAGATAGATAGATAGATAGATAGACAGGCAGGCAGAAAGACAGACAGAAAGATAGACAGACTGTTCTTTTCCTCCTAAATCAGTGTTTCGGGTCAGGACAGAATTTTAGTCTCATGTCTACAGGGGTTTGAAAATAACCAGATGTTGCAAACAAAACACACACACACATGCACACACACAAACACACACACACAAACACACACACACACACACACACACACTCCGTCTGGCCCTGATAGCATTACTG
>NC_080732.1:1484853-1494853 GCF_019097595.1 Hemibagrus wyckioides
ATCAACGTCCTTCCTCACAGTAGAGCTTAATGAAGTCCATTTTCTTATGAAGATAAATATATATGTTTTTTTTTTTCTTTAAAAATCGAAAAAAAATAATGGTCAGAGTGAAGGCAGAACTCCACACATGTACAGGAAATAAAGTTAGATACACAACTTCCTACTTCCTGTATATCCTGAGTGACAGATGTCTTGTCCAATCAGAGGGAAGAATTCAATTCACAGACAATACCTACCTTTTCCGCTTTGTCCGAATTCTCCTTGTGTTTTCAGGATTTGTTATTGTGTTTTGAACTTCTCAGCCACCGTAGTATTCCTAAATGACTTCAGAGAACAGGACAGTCTAATATACAGGATACTGGAACACGCACCGGTCAATATGCACACAGGTAACGTCAAAAATCAATAATCATAAACAATAAGAACAATAAAACAGACTCGAGTCTAAAGCAGGAAATAAAACTAGAAATAGGAAATAAGAAAAGACATGAGAAAGTAAAAGCTGAGGTTTAAAATGAACAGATTCATCGCAAACTGACACAAAACAGGCGCACACAATCAGGTAACACGTGACAACACGAAAGGGGCGGAGACCAGATTCGCATCACAGACAAAATCACGTGACAAACATATAAACAAGACAAGACAAAACCCCACACATTAAACTAGAGCTTTAATCCATTCTGCAGATTCAGGAGAGGGTGACAATGATAACGATAATAATCATCTCTGATATTGTGCTGGATCTTCTCATTTATCTGTTATTGTTTCAGAAAGTGCTTCCATAGCTGAATCTAAAGGTTCTGACTCAAGAGTCAGAGGTGGAGTCAGAGGTGGGGTCAGAGGCGGAGTCAGAGACAGAGTCAAAGTCAGAGGTGGAGTCAGAGAGGGAGTCAGAGGCAGAGTCAGAGTCAGAAGTGGAGTCAGAGGTGGAGTCAGGGTTAGACCTGGAGCCAGAGGTGGAGTCAGAGGTGGAGTCAGAGACAGAGTCAGAGTCAGAGGTAGTCAGAAGTAGAGTCAGAGGCATATTGTCTGACTTAATGTTATTATGAATCAATGTTTTAGTCTGTTCACATCTTCATTTATCCAATTTACACCAAAACAGAAGAAACTCTAATCACCTGTACACGTGTCTGTATCTGTATCTGTGTCTGTATCTGTACACGTGTCTGTATCTGTATCTGTGTCTGTATCTGTGTCTGTACACGTGTCTGTATCTGTACACGTGTCTGTATTTGTGTCTGTATCTGTACACGTGTCTGTATCTGTACACGTGTCTGTATCTGTACACGTGTCTGTATCTGTATCTGTATCTGTACACGTGTCTGTATCTGTGTCTGTATCTGTACACGTGTCTGTATCTGTACACGTGTCTGTATCTGTGTTTGTATCTGTACACATGTCTGTATCTGTACACATGTCTGTATCTGTGTCTGTATCTGTATCTGTACACGTGTCTGTATCTGTATCTGTGTTTGTATCTGTACACGTGTTTGTATCTGTATCTGTGTCTGTATCTGTGTCTGTATCTGTATCTGTACACGTGTCTGTATCTGTACACGTGTCTGTATCTGTGTCTGTATCTGTACACATGTCTGTATCTGTGTCTGTATCTGTGTCTGTATCTGTAGACGTGTCTGTATCTGTATCTGTGTCTGTATCTGTACACGTGTCTGTATCTGTGTCTGTATCTGTACACGTGTCTGTATCTGTACACGTGTCTGTATCTGTACACTTGTCTGTATCTGTGTCTGTATCTGAACACGTGTCTGTATCTGTACACGTGTCTGTATCTGTGTCTGTATCTGTACACGTGCCTGTATCTGTATCTGTACACGTGTCTGTGTCTGTATCTGTACACGTGTCTGTATCTGTACACATGTCTGTATCTGTGTCTGTATCTGTACACGTCTGTATCTGTACACATGTCTTTATCTGTGTCTGTATCTGTACACGTCTGTATCTGTACACATGTCTTTATCTGTGTCTGTATCTGTACACGTGTCTGTATCTGTATCTGTGTTTGTATCTGTACACGTGTCTGTATCTGTATCTGTGTTTGTATCTCTACATGTGTCTGTATCTGTGTCTGTATCTGTACACGTGTCTGTATCTGTGTTTGTATCTGTACACGTGTCTGTATCTGTGTCTGTATCTGTATCTGTATCTGTGTTTGTATCTGTACACGTGTCTGTATCTGTGTCTGTATCTGTGTCTGTATCTGTACACGTGTCTGTATCTGTATCTGTGTTTGTATCTGTACACGTGTCTGTATCTGTGTCTGTATCTGTATCTGTGTCTGTATCTGTACACATGTCTGTATCTGTATCTGTGTCTGTATCTGTACACGTGTCTGTATCTGTGTCTGTATCTGTGTCTGTATCTGTACACGTGTCTGTATCTGTGTCTGTATCTGTATCTGTACACGTGTCTGTATCTGTACACGTGTCTGTATCTGTGTTTGTATCTGTACAAGTGTCTGTATCTGTATCTGTGTTTGTATCTGTACACGTGCCTGTATCTGTATCTGTACACGTGTCTGTGTCTGTATCTGTATCTGTGTCTGTATCTGTACACGTGTCTGTATATGTACACGTGTCTGTATCTGTGTTTGTATCTGTACACGTGTCTGTATCTGTATCTGTGTCTGTATCTGTACACGTGTCTGTATCTGAATCTGTGTTTGTATCTGTACACGTGTCTGTATCTGTGTCTGTATCTGTACACGTGTCTGTATCTGTGTCTGTATCTGTGTCTGTGTCTGTATCTGTATCTGTATCTGTACACGTGTCTGTATCTGTGTCTGTATCTGTACACGTGTCTGTATCTGTGTCTGTATCTGTACACGTGACTGTATCTGTACACTTGTCTGTATCTGTGTCTGTATCTGAACACGTGTCTGTATCTGTACACGTGTCTGTATCTGTACACGTGCCTGTATCTGTATCTGTACACGTGTCTGTGTCTGTATCTGTACACATGTCTGTATCTGTACACATGTCTGTATCTGTACACATGTCTTTATCTGTGTCTGTATCTGTACACGTGTCTGTGTCTGTATCTGTGTCTGTATCTGTACACGTGTCTGTATCTGTATCTGTATCTGTACATGTGTCTGTATCTGTATCTGTGTCTGTATCTGTACACGTGTCTGTATCTGTGTCTGTATCTGTACACGTGTCTGTATCTGTGTCTGTATCTGTACACGTGTCTGTATCTGTGTCTGTATCTGTATCTGTACACGTGACTGTATCTGTACACGTGTCTGTATCTGTGTTTGTATCTGTACACGTGTCTGTATCTGTATCTGTGTTTGTATCTGTACACGTGTCTGTATCTGTGTCTGTATCTGTATCTGTACACGTGTCTGTATCTGTATCTGTACACGTGTCTGTATCTGTACACGTGTCTGTATCTGTATCTGTACACGTGTCTGTATCTGTGTTTGTATCTGTACACGTGTCTGTATCTGTATATGTGTTTGTATCTGTACACGTGTCTGTATCTGTACACGTGTCTGTATCTGTGTCTGTATCTGTACACGTGTCTGTATCTGTATCTGTGTTTGTATCTGTACATATGTCTGTATCTGAATCTGTGTTTGTATCTGAACACGTGTCTGTATCTGTATCTGTGTCTGTACACGTGTCTGTATCTGTATATGTGTTTGTATCTGTACACGTGTCTGTATCTGTATCTGTGTTTGTATCTGAACACGTGTCTGTATCTGTATCTGTGTCTGTATCTGTACACGTGTCTGTATCTGTGTTTGTATCTGTACACGTGTCTGTATCTGTATCTGTGTTTGTATCTGTACATGTATCTGTATCTGAATGTGTTTGTATCTGTACACGTGTCTGTATCTGTATCTGTACACGTGTCTGTATCTGTATCTGTGTTTGTATCTGTACACGTGTCTGTATCTGTGTTTGTATCTGTACACGTGTCTGTATCTGTACATGTGTCTATATCTGTATCTGTGTTTGTATCTGTACACGTGTCTGTATCTGTATCTGTGTTTGTATCTGTACACGTGTCTGTATCTGTATCTGTACACGTGTCTGTATCTGTATCTGTGTTTGTATCTGTACACGTGTCTGTATCTGTATCTGTACACGTGTCTGTATCTGTATCTGTACACGTGTCTGTATCTGTATCTGCACACGTGTCTGTATCTGTATCTGTACACGTGTCTGTATCTGTATCTGTGTTTGTATCTGTACACGTGTCTGTATCTGTATCTGTGTCTGTATCTGTACACGTGTCTGTATCTGTATCTGTGTTTGTATCTGTACACGTGTCTGTATCTGTATCTGTGTTTGTATCTGTACACGTGTCTGTATCTGTATCTGCACACGTGTGTGTATCTGTATCTGTGTTTGTATCTGTACACGTGTCTGTATCTGTATCTGTGTTTGTATCTGTACACGTGTCTGTATCTGTATCTGTACACGTGTCTGTATCTGTATCTGTGTTTGTATCTGTACACGTGTCTGTATCTGTATCTGCACACGTGTCTGTATCTGTATCTGTGTTTGTATCTGTACACGTGTCTGTATCTGTATCTGCACACGTGTCTGTATCTGTATCTGTACACGTGTCTGTATCTGTATCTGTGTTTGTATCTGTACACGTGTCTGTATCTGTATCTGTGTCTGTATCTGTACACGTGTCGGTATCTGTATCTGTGTTTGTATCTGTACACGTGTCTGTATCTGTATCTGTGTTTGTATCTGTACACGTGTCTGTATCTGTATCTGCACACGTGTGTGTATCTGTATCTGTGTTTGTATCTGTACACGTGTCTGTATCTGTATCTGCACACGTGTCTGTATCTGTGTCTGTATCTGTACATGTGTCTGTATCTGTGTCTGTGTCTGTATCTGTACACGTGTCTGTATCTGTGTCTGTATCTGTACACGTGTCTGTATCTGTTTCTGTGTCTGTATCTGTGTCTGTATCTGTGTCTGTATCTGTATCTGTGTCTGTATCTGTATCTGTTTTTGTATCTGTACACGTGTCTGTATCTGTATCTGGACACGTGTCTGTATCTGTATCTGTGTCTGTATCTGTACACGTGTCTGTATGTGTGTCTGTATCTGTGTCTGTATCTGTACACGTGTCTGTATCTGTATCTGTGTCTGTATCTGTACACGTGTCTGTATATGTGTCTGTATCTGTACACGTGTCTGTATCTGTGTCTGTATCTGTACACGTGTCTGTATGTGTGTCTGTATCTGTACACGTGTCTGTATCTGTGTCTGTATCTGTACACGTGTCTGTATCTGTATCTGTGTCTGTATCTGTACACGTGTCTGTATGTGTGTCTGTGTCTGTATCTGTACACGTGTCTGTATCTGTGTCTGTATCTGTACACGTGTCTGTATGTGTGTCTGTATCTGTACACGTGTCTGTATCTGTGTCTGTATCTGTACACGTGTCTGTATCTGTATCTGTGTCTGTATCTGTACACGTGTCTGTATGTGTGTCTGTATCTGTACACGTGTCTGTATCTGTGTCTGTATCTGTACACGTGTCTGTATCTGTGTCTGTGTTTGTATCTGTACACGTGTCTGTATCTGTGTCTGTATCTGTACACGTGTCTGTATCTGTGTCTGTATCTGTACACGTGTCTGTATCTGTGTCTGTGTTTGTATCTGTACACGTGTCTGTATCTGTGTCTGTGTCTGTGTCTGTGTCTGTATCTGTACACGTGTCTGTATCTGTATCTGTACACATGTCTGTATCTGTATCTGTGTTTGTATCTGTACACGTGTCTGTATCTGTATCTGTACACGTGTCTGTATCTGTATCTGTGTTTGTATCTGTACACGTGTCTGTATCTGTATCTGTGTTTGTATCTGTACACGTGTCTGTATCTGTACACGTGTCTGTATCTGTATCTGTGTTTGTATCTGTACACGTGTCTGTATCTGTATCTGTACACGTGTCTGTATCTGTATCTGTGTTTGTATCTGTACACGTGTCTGTATCTGTATCTGTACACGTGTCTGTATCTGTATCTATGTCTGTATCTGTACACGTGTCTGTATGTGTGTCTGTATCTGTGTCTGTATCTGTACACGTGTCTGTATGTGTGTCTGTATCTGTGTCTGTATCTGTACACATGTCTGTATCTGTGTCTGTATCTGTACACGTGTCTGTATCTGTGTCTGTATCTGTACACGTGTCTGTATGTGTGTCTGTATCTGTGTCTGTATCTGTACACGTGTCTGTATGTGTGTCTGTATCTGTGTCTGTATCTGTACACATGTCTGTATCTGTGTCTGTATCTGTACACGTGTCTGTATCTGTATCTGTGTCTGTATCTGTTTATAAAACAACAAATAACATGACAGTTCTTTTTTTGTTTTCTCTGCAATGAGGAAATAAACTCATTTCTTCTGTAAGGTTTAGAAATCTAATGTTCATGAATCCAGATATAAAATAAAAACATCAGCCTTTCTGCAGATTATATTTCTGTCCATGACGTGCTCTCCTACCCTGGAACGATGATGTAGGAAAAATAACCCGATAAAAATCTGAACAACTTCTGCAGAAAATTTTGGGAACGATCGAGAAATTTATTTTATAACTATAACACCTGAGAATTATTATTTTTATTCCTCCTTTACCGTCACTAGCAACTGAACATCCCATCCTTAACATTAATTCCAAACCAAAACCTAAAACAATAAAGAATGAGCCAAAAAAACGCAGACTTTTATGGAACTGTTTTAGTTTTAAAGCTCAAAATGTTCTTGAACGTCTTTTGGCATTGAACTGTTTTTATTTATTTTTTGTCATTTTAAAAGAAAAAATAAATGACCGCACGATACGGCGTAGGATTTTTTGTCTGATTTTGCCATCAAGGACAAACACTCACTCAGTAAAAGAATTCAAAAAAGATTGAGAGATGACTTATTAAAAATTTTGTTTGAGGAGGAGAACTGCAGTGAAGAGCTACATCAGAGCTGACATTCCACACGTGAAGAACGTGAAAATATCTTTAACCATCTCTCGGCTTTTGAACCAGTTTTCCGACACGATCCGAGTCCTGGATTGAGGACGTAAACGGAATTTTCTTTAATGGCATCGTTAGTGAAGCTTCGTATAATTCTATAATCTGACACGGAGAACACTCAGCACTACACAGACTGGAATAGAGAGATATATATATTTTAGGATGTTGTTTAATGTGATAATAGCAATAATCTTAAAAGATCGACTAGCGTAAAAACGGTTTACGACTTTAAATTTAGCAGCAGTGATTTATTTTTTTATTTTTTTTTACAGTGGCATAAAAAAGTAGAAATTTGAGCTGGAGGGAAGAGGCTGGTTATTGAGCGCTGATTCCCAGCCGTGTTAGTGCTCCTGCCTAAGGATAGAGAAAAGCTTCACAGAGAGAGAGAGAGAGAGAGAGAAATAGCACAGAAGAGACACAAGACAAGGATGCGCCTGAGAGGAGAAGAGGAAGAAAGAAGAACTGACCTGGTTGTAGTTGTGCACGACTCCTCCGAGCTGCTGCAGCTGAGGAGATGCTGAAGCCTGGGCGTCGTTTGGAGCCGGCGTCTGGCTGCTGTGATATCCGGAGGAGTTGGAGCCGAGCTGCAGAGAGCTCTGAGAGAGCAGACTCGGTCCTGTGTGCACCGCCGAAAAGAGAGAGAGAGAGAGATTCAGCAAGGCAGCGATGCAAGCCACAGCCAGGCAGAACCGGCATGCATAATTTATCAGGAGAGGAGGAGGAAAGTAGTGAGAGAGAGAGAGAGAGAGAGAGAGAGAGAGACTAGAGGTGAGAACGATGAGAAGGGAGGGCAGTAAAATCCAAAAGGCAAGCACCAAATATATTTTTAAATAAAACCACCCAAATCCACATAATGAGGTTAGGTGACGCACCAGAACTTTGCGTTGGAGCGATGGAGCGTTTAGGTTTTAGCTCCAGTGTGTTTGAACGATCCCTCTCAATCAGACAAGCTGAAGCCTTCCAAAAGTTCCCTCAGAAGAAAAGGGCAGCGTGGCAGTGATGTGATAGTGGATGTCCATCACGCTAATCTGAAGCTCTTATTAGCCTCACACATCAAGCTGAGAGATAATGAAACTGATCCGTTCTTCATTCCATTCTTTCTCCGTTTGTCTGAAAAATCCGTATTTTTCCATTTGATAAAAGAAATAACGATCATCTGATTGGAACCAACAAACAACTGACTGATGTCACTGATTGGTGGTGACACTAGAGCTATACGATCTGATCTCAGTGGAAATCTGATCTCCAGGGTTCCGGGTTTGATCCCGATCTCAAGTGTGGTGTTTTTCACGTGTCCTTCACGTGTCCACCAAACATGGTAGTTTACTTAACTAGTAACTAGTAATATGTGATGATCTGGCCTCCCATCGCACCTCACACCCAGCGTTCCCATGACAACCTCTGGATCCACCATCACCCTTATTATCACTCAGACTGCTGCTTTTGTCTCACATATATGTTTTTATTTATTCTGCCACGTCTGTTTGTTGCGGGATTAATCTCGTCTCTGGCCCGGTTCTGTCACTGTATTGTTACATGACTGTGTTCACCTGTTTCGTGCTAATCCCTGTTGTCTTGCTGTTTGTTGCTACATCTTACGCTCCTGTTAACGGCAATAATTCCACCTCCTTTTTCCCTATATATCAAAGTGTGTGTTTTTTTGTTTCTTCTGCATATCTTTATAAATCCCAGAGCTCATTTCCTATGACAGATTTGAAGAAACTTCTCTTTATCGTCAGGAATTCTTCTTCTCTGAGTATGTCACAGTCCTAGCATGATGAGCTGCTCCTCTGCCTTTGTTTCTCTTATAGTTCTTTGGGGTATTTAGCAAACGGGGGTGGGGGGGGGGTATTTTTTATGTTTGGGGTATTCAGTAGTGTGGAGGTATTTAGGAGATCTAATAGTAGGATTTTGTGTTGCAGCATCATGAGAATAAGGAGGTATTTTTGTTTCGTTTAGCAGTGTGGCAATGGCTCTGCTTAGGTTTGGGGCATTTACCATAGGGGCTGTTTGTTGGTTTGTTTGTTTGTTTGTTTGTTATTGGAGCAGAAAAAACAATGATATCATTTCCTGTAAAATATGATCTCACCACTTTAATTTGAACTTAATGGTAGAACCTGTGTTCTTCGTTATCAAGCTTTATTAGTTAAAAATAATTAAATGATTTAAATTATTTAAAAAAATTAATTATTAAAAAATAATTTAAATTAAGTGTTAAATTATTTTTTATAAATGACAATAAATGTAATATTTTATTTTTAAATATATTTTAATTTTAACATTATAATAAATTATTAAATTAGTAAATAAATTTCTATGTACATATTAAGTTATAATCCTATGGCTTCCTAGTGGCACCAGAGAGATATTAAAAAAAAAAAAGATTTAATTAAACACCAGTGACTTGGAAGGAGACGCCAGGAATATTTTCGGGAACATCAGGACTCAGATCTGTGTGTCTCCTCAAACAGCTTGCATATTTTATGGAGGCACTTATTTTAAAAGTGTTTATTTTCTTGCAGGATAAAGCCACTGTGCTGCTCCTCTCTCAGCACTGACAGATTTCTCTTGATGTTCAGAAGATCCTCGCTAGAACTCTGTACTCTTCAGCTGATGCGTTTCAGCAGATATGAGGAGGAATAAAGCCTGAAGACACGCGTGAGGAACGCCGTTCGGCTGCCTGTCACTCAAAAGCGACAATGTTAAAAACAAAACCAGTCACTTTTTTATCCGGATTTTTCTTCTAATGGATGAATTACTGAGTGCCACACTGTCCTGAGCAGGACATTACACACACACACACACACACACACACACACACACACGAACATATATTTACTCTCAAGAACATGGTTCATGCTTCGTTTGTGACATTTTGAAAGCTCCGGCTCTTCCACTTTTGATTCCCTGAGGTTCTGGAGTTGTGGGATTTCAGGGGCTTTAATCATCTGCATTCCAGCACAGAAACTGTGGGTT
>NC_080732.1:1509853-1587353 GCF_019097595.1 Hemibagrus wyckioides
AGTGCAGCAACGAGGTGTCTCTCTGATTCAACAAAACAGCTGCTCATTTCTCAGCAAATGAAAGTAGGCAAAGCTCAGCATGGCACTTTCTCAGCTGAGTGTGTGTGTGTGTGTGTGTGTGTGTGTGTGAGGTTAACACTGAGAGAGATGTAAATTAGAATGACTGACTGCCTCGTGCTGAGAAGAAACATGGAACTGTGAGCTGAAAGCGGATCAGGAAAGAAGCTGAGTGTGTGTGTGTGTGTGTGTGTGTTAGTTTCTAAAAGTGTATTCCTTCTTTCAAAAATTTGTGAAGCGCTATGAGCATTTTAGAAAACTCGAAAGAAACGAGTATAAACTGAAAGACAATAAATAAATAAATAAATAAATAAATAAATAAATAAATAAATAAATAAATGATTGCAGATTCTAAAAGCTCATTTGACAAGCATGTTAAAAGCCCCAGAATTTTTTGGTTGTAAATAAAGTCATGGTGAGTTATTCAACATTTCAGTAAAAGTGTTTATTCAGATTTTACACATTCCTGAAAAATTCTTTCTAAATATTTAATGTTTTTTAACAAAAATAGTTTTCACAAAAATGCGATTCCGCAGCTCATCAGACTGTGCTGTTAGAGAGGATAATAATAATAATAATAATAATAATAATAATAATAATATATTATTATTATTATTATTATTATTAACCTGCTAATTATTTCATATTTCAGCTCCCAAATAGTAATTACTAATTATAAGAATCAAGTGCCGCATTATTTATTTTTAATTAATAATTTAAAAAAAAATTAATGTTCTCACACACACACACACACACCATATGTCAGGTGAAAAAGTTGTAGAAAGGAAAAACCCTCTGGTGGAAAAAAGACAAGTGGAGCTGGAAACATAACAACACTGACGACTCCAAACTCCCCACTGTGCCTCTCTATCTCTCACACTCTCTCTCTCTCTCTCTCTCTCTCACACACACACACACAGCTGTAACACACCGTATTGTTTCTATAGTAACAGCTCTTTCAGATCATTCACAGGGAATTCTGCAGGGAAATCTGAACTGTTTAACGTTAACGTAAGGAGTCTCCAGTGCCAGAGAGAGAGAGTGAGAGAGAGTGAGAGAGAGAGAGAGAGAGAGAGACAGACAGGGAGAGAGAGAGAGAGACAGACAGAGGGAGAGAGAGAGACAGAGAGAGAGACAGAGAGAGAGAGAGAGAGAGAGAGAGAGGGAGAGACAGACAGAGGGAGAGAGAGAGACAGACAGACAGACAAAGAGAGAGAGAGAGAGAGAGAGAGAGAGAGAGAGGGAGAGAGAGAGAGACAGAGAGAGAGAGAGAAATCTGTGTAGCTCCTCATAAACAGAAGAGCACATGTGTCACTCCACAGGACACTATGTGACATGGCATCCTGTAGCTCTCTCTTTAACACACACACACACACACACACACACACACACACAGCAGTAGCGGTTGGGGGCAGATCAAGAGCTGTGACTTCTACAAAGCATGATGTGTTAATGAGTCCCTGGGGGTCAGACAGAGTCTAATCCTGGGCTGCTATTACAATGAACCAATGATGGGACAGGGGCGGAGCCAGGAACAGAACCAAAACAAAAGTACATGGCAACATGTAAAGAAAAAAAGGGAGAACTAATAAACTAACTTATTTATTTATTTATCTATCTATTTATTAAAATATTGATTGATTGATTGATTGATTGATTGTTTAATTATTAATACATAATGCAGATAATAATAATATTAATTAATTAATTTATGACAATTGATCAACAATTAGAATTTTTTTATTCATTGATCCTCTAGAAATTTGAAGCTAGTAAAAGTGGGGTATTTTTGGTGATGATGACAATGAGGATGAGGATGAGAATAATGAGGATGATGAGGATCATTAGGATGAGGATGATGAAATTGAGGAGGATGATAAGGATGATGAGGAGGAGGATGGTGAGGATGATGATGAGGATGAGGAGGAGGATGGTGAGGATGATGAGGATGAGAATGATGATGATGATGAGGTGGATGATGATGATGAGAATGATGCTGAGGAGGATGGTGATGAGAATGATGATGAGGATTATGATAAGAATGATGAAGATGATGAGGACAAGGATGATGGTGAGGATGATGATGAGAACGAGGAGGATCAGAGGATGATGAGGACAAGGATGATGGTGAGGAGGATGGTGAGGGTGATGATGAGAATGATGATGAGGATGATGATGAGAATGATGAGGAGGAGGATGGTGAGGATGATGATGAGAATGATGAGGAGGAGGATGGTGAGGATGATGATGAGAATGATGAGGAGGAGGATGGTGAGGATGATGATGAGAATGATGATGAGGAGGATGGTGAGGATGATGATGAGAATGATGAGGAGGATGGTGAGGATGATGATGAGAATGATGAGGAGGAGGATGGTGAGGATGATGATGAGGATGAGGAGGAGGATGGTGAGGATGATGATGAGAATGATGAGGAGGAGGATGGTGAGGATGATGATGAGAATGATGAGGAGGAGGATGGTGAGGATGATGATGGGAATGATGAGGAGGAGGATGGTGAGGATGAGGAGGAGGATGAGGAGGAGGATGGTGAGGATGATGAGGATGAGAATGGTGAGGATGATGATGTTTGTAGTGTGCTGAAAGGGAGAAGGAAAGAAATGTAACGTAGCGATTTTCTAGCTGGGATTTGAAACATCCAGCAGGTTAGCGAGACAGAAATCAATGAACACTTTCCATCGCTCAGAGGCTCAATTAAAGGAACGTCTCGCTTCCCTTCGTTCAGAGAATCGACAGTGAGATTAGCAAATGAGCGCATCGATGTGCTTCCACCGTGGAACCCAACAACAGGAGAACCTCAAGAATTTACAATAAACTGGGAATAAAAATGCAGACATAATGAGAACATCATGAAAGAGGAATAAGAACCCAGAAGAAAAGCTTCAAAAGCTACACAGAGTGTGGGTGTGTCTATAAACATGTTATAATCAGTCATTTGGGTTTGTCCTTTAATGAAGAAACAAAAGAAACTGTTGAGTAGCACTTGACATACGCCTGTCATTACAACTGATATAAGACTGGATAAGATTTTTTCTTCAACAAGACACAGTTATAACACAGTTCATTATAAGCTGACAACACCGAACTGTCAACTCTGTAACTGTCTGCATTATAAGAGAGTTATAAGCATGTGTTCATACTGACATCCTGACCATGTGGCAGGTCTAGAAGTCACTTTAAACATTTTGTCCAATCAACATTATATGGTGAGCTATGACACGTTATTAGCTACAAACTCAGTCATCATGGCTCACTAACCTATGTCCAGTGTTATAACATGATATTGTGATCATGGCAACAACAACCAATGTCACCTGACATCAAATATAGCAAAAATATTTAAAATGTCTTATGACACCCTGCTGAAGCCTTTATAAATATTTATGTAGATTTCAATCAGCTGTCATAGAGAATTTATAAAGCTTCATAATGTAGCATTGTGAACACAACCCACTATATTTACGTCAAGAGTAACAGCATCTATAGTCCATTCTACTCATAAAACAGAAAAAAATCATTTTATGTAACTGACTAAATAAAATAAACAGCGCTGTCATTATTATACTGTAACAAGAGTGTTATAAGCATGCAGTCATATTGATTTTCCAACCATATGAAGTCACTTCAGACCATCGTTTGGATGTATCGCCTCCCTGTCAGCCTTATATGCTATACATGTTAAAGGCCTTATGACACCCTGCCAAAGCCTTTAGAAATATTTAAGTACATTTTAATCAGCTGTCATTGGAGAGTTTATGAAACTTCATAACGTCGCATTATAAACACAACCCACTACATTTCTGTCAAGAGTAAAAGCAGACCATCATTTGGACGTATCGCCCCCTAACGAGCCTTATATGCTGTGCTATGATGCATTATTAGCTACAAAGTCAGTTGTCATAGCTTTCTAACCTAAGTCAAGTGTCATAACATGACATTAACACAGATAACATGGCAACATGGGGACAGGACAAATGTCTTTATGATGTCTTAAGATTAATATGTCAAGGTATCTCAGCTGTCATGAAGGGTCCTGGCTATGTAGGTGTTATGTAGCCTTATGAACACAAGGCTTAAGTATTTACAAAATCTGTCACGATCTATTTAACCAGCACGTCAGATCGGATCCCACGGCGTTTTCCTCTGGATTTACAGAAAGTACGTTTTGTTTCTTGGAGCTCTTATTTCTCAGGACTTTCTCCTCCACTGAGCATCATCCTGTATTCTGTACTCTTTATTCACCCGAGCTGTTGATTGTCTCGGTAATTCCATCCTGTCATTCAACACAAAGAATTCAGCTTTTGTTCGCTTTCATGGGCAAAAAGAAAAAATGTTAATTCACTGATCCAAAGAGCTCTCTCTCCAGTCGTGACTGGTTTTTGTTTGTTGTCTGCCAAACAGTGTGAAGATATCTGGCAGCAGTCACACACCTGACAACTTCACAAGATAGAAAATTCACAAGATAGAAAATTCTAGAAGGAAGTGCTGCGTTGCTAGCAGCGCTAGTGCAGCACTAACCTTAAGCTTTGAAGTGGAAAAAAAATTCTCTGTGAAAATAATGATACATCTTTACTCATCTAAATCATTTCTCAGGTAAAAGTTTAATCTGTCGCTTGTATTATTGCTTCATTCATGAATGCATTAAAAGTATGCGAGTGTGAATAAGGATGCTAAACGAACTAGCGGCTCTTTCACCAAAGGATCGTAGGTGAAAACATTAGCTAAGACTAACTAAGGAGAGCTTTATTGCTAACCTTTCACATTAGCTAGCATGATAACTAATAACTAAATGTCATTACTGTTTAGATTTTTTTTAGCAGTTCAGATCTAAAGCTGTCTGATGCTAACACTAGGAATGGGGAAAAGACTGAGAACTTCTGAGAGAAAGGACGTTTGTAAGATTGCCGGAGTGTTGGCGGCCATTTTGAATTTTTATTCTCTTCCACTGTCAGCACCTGGTAGCTCTGCCCCTCTTTCACTACCTGAGCAATGCAAAGTGCAAGTGCTTGTTATGTGCACTAATTCTTTTTCTTCTTAATTTTCTTTTTCTTCTTCTTCTTCTTCTTCTGCTGCTGCTGCTGCTTTTTCTTCTTCTTCTTCTTCTCCTTCTTCTTCTCCTTTTTCTTCCTCTTCTTGGAATTTATACTGTGGAGGGAATCAGCGAGCAAGTATGCGATTTGGGACGCAGCACTAATGCTAATGCTAGCAGAGGAGTTAATTTGAGCTTGTATTACTGTTATTAAAGGAGGCATGATGATAGCTTGTGCACTAACGACGCTGTGGTGGACGAGGAGGATGCGGAAAATGTGGAGGATGAGAAGGATAAGGAGGATGTGGAGGATGTGGAGGATGTGGAGGATGAGGAGGATGTGGAGGATGTGGATGATGAGGAGGATGAGGAGGATGTGGAGGATAAGGAGGATGTGGATAATGAGGAAGATAAGGAGGATGAGGAGGATGAGGAGGATGTGGATGATGAGGAGGATGAGGAGGATGTGGAGGATAAGGAGGATGTGGATAATGAGGAAGATAAGGAGGATGAGGAGGATGAGGAGGATGTGGATGATGAGGAGGATGAGGAGGATGTGGAGGATAAGGAGGATGTGGATAATGAGGAAGATAAGGAGGATGAGGAGGATGAGGAGGATGTGGATGATGAGGAGGATGAGGAGGATGTGGAGGATAAGGAGGATGAGGAGGATGAGGAAGATTAGGATGAGGATGATGTGGATTCTTGAGTCAATAACACATGTAAAAAAAAGTTTAAAAAATATACAACAAATTATACAAACACAAGATGTTAAAACATCTGGCTCCAGACGTGTGGATGCATCTGGTTACCATGGTTACGGCTAAAGCTGAGAGAAAACAGCCTGAGGGAAGATAAGTAAGCTGGAATTATTTATTTGTTTGTTTGTTTGTTTGCTTATTGATTGATCGATATGGTGAGGCATATGTCTCTCTCTCACACACACACACACACACACACACACATAGAACACTGACACCCATAATTACCTTTAAACACAGTGCTGCAGGTCAAAAGTCCACCCCTCAGGTTTTTATTTATTTATTGTTTCTTTTACATGGGGCCCTAATGTTCTCATTCACACACACACACACACACACACACACACACACACACGCACACACACACGCACACACACACATACACAGTGTGAATTCATGTCCTTCATCTCCTCCTGCAATGGTTCCACCGGGTGCTCATTTCTAATCCCCTCAGGACTGGGAGTGAGTGCTGGTGTGGAATATGGATTTACACACACACACACACACACATTTACACACACACACACACACACACAGCAGCCTCTCATTCTGATTCATTGCCCACACCATGATACAAAATCGATGCACTCATTCGTGTGCTAATATACAGGTGTGGGTGTGTGTGGGTGTGTGTGTGTGTACCACAGTAACACAATGATCTTCATTTCAGAACAGAAATATATCCTGTAATATTACCCCAAAAAAGATTTTAAACACGTGTGTGTGTGTGTCTGTGTGTGTGTGTGTGGTTCTGATTCCTATCCATCTGAGAAAGTCCATTAAGCGTAGTCAAGAGAGACGAAATGATGACATCATGAAGCTTTATTTTCTCCAAACCTGATCTGCACCTGAACAGAGTGATGCGGCGGCGCTTTAGTGATTCAGGCCATCCAGCACAGTCAACTGCTAACTAGCTTGTAGCTTAAAAAACACACACACACACTTACACAAACACAGACACACACTCTTGGAAAACCAAACGCACACACACACACACATACACACAATGTGTTTTTTTTCAGTTCTCTTAGAGAACCAAACACACCCTCACTTAGAGAACCAGACACACACACACATTTAGAGAACCACACACACACAGACACTTTCATAAAGGCGTCATTGCTTTTTTCCCACGTTGTAGAGATGATGTCATTCCGAGATGTAATTCCGAGTTAAGCGTAAGCACTGAGACAGGAACGTGTCGCTTAGAGAGATGTGTGTTTTTTCACTGCATGTGTTTTTTCACTCGGTGTGTGTGTGTGTGTGTGTGAGCTTCATGAGGTCGTGAGGTCACATGGTTAAAACTCAGAGTGTTTATGTTCCAGAGCCGCAGCCGAGCGTCCGTAACCCTGCTTTATCGTTATCCCCTTCACTTAACCGCAAAGCTGCCAGCTTCCCTCAGCTCCTCCACCGAGACCAATTATCTGTGTTTGTGTGTGTGTGTGTGTGTGTGTGTGTGTCTGTGGCTGCTCTGCTGCGTCCAAACCACCATCTGAAAAAACCCCCACAAACTTCACCATATCAGTGATTTTTTTTTCTTATGTGTGTGAAGCGTTCTACACACGAGCCCCTGCGAGGGAGCTGTTGCTATAGCAACGTTAACGTAGCCAATCAGATGGAGTTAATTAACATAAACCTGTGATGTGCAATTAAATCATCTTCCTGCTCCTCGCCTTCAAGCTCACACACACTCAAATGTGTTTCCTTTCTGCACTACACACACACACACACACACACACACACACACAGAGATTACACACACACACACACACACAGAGATTACACACACACACACACACAGAGATTACACACACACACACACACACACACACAGAGATTACACACACACACACACACACACAGACTACACACACACAGACTACACACACACACAGACTACACACACACACACAGATTACACACACACACACAGACTACACACACACAGACTACACACACACACAGACTACACACACACACACACACAGATTACACACACACACACACACACACACAGAGATTACACACACACACACACACACACACACACACAGAGATTACACACACACACACACACACAGACTACACACACACAGACTACACACACACACACAGATTACACACACACACACAGACTACACACACACACACACAGACTACACACACACACACACACACACAGACTACACACACACAGACTACACACACACAGACTACACACACACACAGATTACACACACACACAGACTACACACACACACACACACACACAGACTACACACACAAACATACACACACACACACACACACACACACAGACTACACACACACACACTCACTGCAGATTATGAAGATCATCGAGCCTCATGGGAACAGCAGGAGTTACTGTACAGACTGTACTGTTTTTATTTGCTACTCATCATTTAAGCTCCACCACATCAACTAACACACTTCACCTCAACACACACTGCCTCCCACACTGCCTCATATACTGCCTCACACACCGCCTTACCCATCTCAACACACACCACCTCACACACTGCCTCACACACCTCCTCACACACTGCCTCACATAAACTTCACCTCCTCACACACTGCCTCACAAGTTTCATACACTGCCTCCCACACTGCCTTACACATCTCAACACACACTGCCTCATATACTGCCTCACACACCACCTTAAACATCTCAACACACACCGCCTCATACACTGCCTCACACACCGCCTCATACACTGCCTCACACACCGCCTTACATATCTCCTCACACACTGCCTCACAAAATACCTCATACCCTGCCTCAGACACTGCCTCACAAGTTTCACACACTGCCTCACACATCTCTACACACACCGCGTCACGCACTTTCTTACACACCTCCTCACACACTGCCTCACATAAACTTCACCTTCTCACACACTGCCTCACAAAATACCACACACCCTGCCTCAGACACTGCCTCACAAGTTTCACACACTGCCTAAAAACTCATAATCAACTTGATTCCAAACATCTCCTTGTCTTTCTGATTTTTTCTTCATTTTTCTTTCTTCATTTTCTTACTCATGCTTCCTTATGTTCATTCATCACTCTCATCAGGAATCATGGAATGATGTAACTGAGCAGATGTGTGTGTGTGTGTCTTTGTGTGTGTGTGTGTGTGTGTGTGTCTTTGTGTGTGTGTGTCCTTGTGTGTGTGTGTCTTTGTGTGTGTGTGTGTCTTTGTGTGTGTGTGTGTGTGTGTCTTTGTGTGTGTGTGTGTCTTTGTGTGTGTGTGTGTCTTTGTGTGTGTGTCTCGGTCTAAACTCACACAACTCCACCACTTCCTTTAAAGACATTGCGCTGATGTTAATCTCCCTCGCACCTGAGCTGTGTTCCTCACTGGGATCGACACACAGGAGTGTGTTCCTCACTGGGATCGACACACAGGAGTGTGTTCCTCACTGGGATCGACACACAGGAGTGTGTTCCTCACTGGGATCGACACACAGGAGTGTGTTCCTCACTGGGATCGACACACAGGAGTGTGTTCCTCACTGGGATCGACACACAGGAGTGTGTTCCTCACTGGGATCGACATACAGGAGCGTGTTCCTCACTGTGATCGACACACAGGAGTGTGTTCCTCACTGGGATCGACATACAGGAGTGTGTTCCTCACTGGGATCGACACACAGGAGTGTGTTCCTCACTGGGATCGACATACAGGAGTGTGTTCCTCACTGGGATCGACATACAGGAGTGTGTTCCTCACTGGGATCGACATACAGGAGCGTGTTCCTCACTGGGATCGACAGACAGGAGTGTGTTCCTCACTGGGATCGACACACAGGAGCGTGTTCCTCACTGGGATCGACATACAGGAGTGTGTTCCTCACTGGGATCGACATACAGGAGTGTGTTCCTCACTGGGATCGACATACAGGAGTGTGTTCCTCACTGGGATCGACACACAGGAGCGTGTTCCTCACTGGGATCGACACACAGGAGCGTGTTCCTCACTGGGATCGACACACAGGAGCGTGTTCCTCACTGGGATCGACACACAGGAGCGTGTTCCTCACTGGGATCGACACACAGGAGCGTGTTCCTCACTGGGATCGACATACAGGAGCGTGTTCCTCACTGGGATCGACATACAGGAGCGTGTTCCTCACTGGGATCGACACACAGGAGCGTGTTCCTCACTGGGATCGACATACAGGAGCGTGTTCCTCACTGGGATCGACACACAGGAGCGTGTTCCTCACTGGGATCGACATACAGGAGCGTGTTCCTCACTGGGATCGACATACAGGAGTGTGTTCCTCACTGGGATCGACAGACAGGAGTGTGTTCCTCACTGGGATCGACATACAGGAGTGTGTTCCTCACTGGGATCGACACACAGGAGTGTGTTCCTCACTGGGATCGACACACAGGAGTGTGTTCCTCACTGGGATCGACACACAGGAGTGTGTTCCTCACTGGGATCGACACACAGGAGTGTGTTCCTCACTGGGATCGACACACAGGAGTGTGTTCCTCACTGGGATCGACACACAGGAGTGTGTTCCTCACTGGGATCGACACACAGGAGCGTGTTCCTCACTGGGATCGACACACAGGAGCGTGTTCCTCACTGGGATCGACATACAGGAGCGTGTTCCTCACTGGGATCGACATACAGGAGCGTGTTCCTCACTGGGATCGACATACAGGAGTGTGTTCCTCACTGGGATCGACATACAGGAGTGTGTTCCTCACTGGGATCGACATACAGGAGTGTGTTCCTCACTGGGATCGACACACAGGAGCGTGTTCCTCACTGGGATCGACACACAGGAGCGTGTTCCTCACTGGGATCGACATACAGGAGTGTGTTCCTCACTGGGATCGACACACAGGAGCGTGTTCCTCACTGGGATCGACATACAGGAGCGTGTTCCTCACTGGGATCGACACGCTCAATGCCGTGACTCCGTTTATTTTTACTTTTCCGGAGCACGGAGCTCAGGCGACTCGTTCTGATTTCACTTTCTGATCAAGAAGGAAAGAGTTAGATTTGTTAAATATCACAAAGAGCTCTGGGATTTTACGGGAAGTCTCTAGCACACTTCTCCTCTCCTCCAAATCCGTCTGGAGAAAAGAATCAAGAAGAATTATCCACTTCCAGAGAGAATTCATCAGGAATAAGGGATTAATAACAAAACCTCATTTTTATCCGTTTATAGTTACGTTTAATGATGTGGATCTTCCATGAAGCTGGTCAGATCCTGATCTTACGTTAGAGCAGCTATAAACACACTCTATCACCAGCCTCTTCTCATAAACATCACATCAGACTCTACACCAGACTCTACATCAGACTGTACACCAGACTCTACATCAGACTCTACACCAGACTCTACATCAGACTGTACACCAGACTCTACACCAGACTCTACATCAGACTCTACACCAGACTCTACATCAGACTCTACATCAGACTCTACATCAGACTGTACACCAGACTCTACACCAGACTCTACATCAGACTCTACACCAGACTCTACACCAGACTCTACATCAGACTCTACACCAGACTCTACATCAGACTCTACACCAGACTCTACATCAGACTCTACATCAGACTCTACACCAGACTCTACATCAGACTGTACACCAGACTCTACACCAGACTCTACACCAGACTCTACACCAGACTGTACACCAGACTCTACATCAGACTGTACACCAGACTCTACACCAGACTCTACATCAGACTCTACACCAGACTCTACATCAGACTCTACATCAGACTGTACACCAGACTGTACACCAGACTCTACTGTACACCAGACTCTACATCAGACTCTACACCAGACTCTACACCAGACTCTACATCAGACTCTACACCAGACTCTACATCAGACTCTACACCAGACTCTACATCAGACTCTACATCAGACTCTACACCAGACTCTACTGTACACCAGACTCTACATCAGACTCTACACCAGACTCTACATCAGACTGTACACCAGACTCTACACCAGACTCTACATCAGACTCTACACCAGACTCTACATCAGACTCTACACCAGACTCTACATCAGACTCTACATCAGACTCTACATCAGACTCTACATCAGACTCTACACCAGACTCTACATCAGACTCTACATCAGACTGTACACCAGACTGTACATCAGACTGTACATCAGACTCTACATCAGACTCTACATCAGACTGTACACCAGACTCTACATCAGACTCTACATCAGACTGTACATCAGACTGTACATCAGACTCTACATCAGACTCTACATCAGACTGTACACCAGACTCTACATCAGACTGTACATCAGACTGTACACCAGACTCTACATCAGACTCTACATCAGACTGTACACCAGACTCTACATCAGACTCTACATCAGACTGTACACCAGACTCTACATCAGACTCTACATCAGACTGTACACCAGACTCTACATCAGACTGTACATCAGACTCTACATCAGACTCTACATCAGACTGTACACCAGACTCTACATCAGACTGTACATCAGACTGTACATCAGACTCTACATCAGACTCTACATCAGACTGTACACCAGACTCTACATCAGACTCTACATCAGACTGTACACCAGACTCTACATCAGACTGTACATCAGACTGTACATCAGACTCTACATCAGACTCTACATCAGACTGTACACCAGACTCTACATCAGACTCTACACCAGACTCTACATCAGACTGTACACCAGACTCTACATCAGACTGTACATCAGACTCTACATCAGACTCTACATCAGACTGTACACCAGACTCTACATCAGACTCTACACCAGACTCTACATCAGACTGTACACCAGACTCTACATCAGACTGTACATCAGACTCTACATCAGACTCTACATCAGACTGTACACCAGACTCTACACCAGACTCTACATCAGACTCTACACCAGACTCTACACCAGACTCTACATCAGACTCTACACCAGACTCTACATCAGACTCTACACCAGACTCTACATCAGACTCTACATCAGACTCTACACCAGACTCTACATCAGACTGTACACCAGACTCTACACCAGACTCTACACCAGACTCTACATCAGACTGTACACCAGACTCTACACCAGACTGTACACCAGACTCTACATCAGACTGTACACCAGACTCTACACCAGACTCTACATCAGACTCTACACCAGACTCTACATCAGACTCTACATCAGACTGTACACCAGACTGTACACCAGACTCTACTGTACACCAGACTCTACATCAGACTCTACACCAGACTCTACACCAGACTCTACATCAGACTCTACACCAGACTCTACATCAGACTCTACACCAGACTCTACATCAGACTCTACATCAGACTCTACACCAGACTCTACTGTACACCAGACTCTACATCAGACTCTACACCAGACTCTACATCAGACTGTACACCAGACTCTACACCAGACTCTACATCAGACTCTACACCAGACTCTACATCAGACTCTACACCAGACTCTACATCAGACTCTACACCAGACTCTACATCAGACTCTACATCAGACTCTACATCAGACTCTACACCAGACTCTACATCAGACTGTACACCAGACTCTACATCAGACTGTACATCAGACTCTACATCAGACTCTACATCAGACTGTACACCAGACTCTACATCAGACTCTACACCAGACTCTACATCAGACTGTACACCAGACTCTACATCAGACTGTACATCAGACTCTACATCAGACTCTACATCAGACTGTACACCAGACTCTACACCAGACTCTACATCAGACTCTACACCAGACTCTACACCAGACTCTACATCAGACTCTACACCAGACTCTACATCAGACTCTACACCAGACTCTACATCAGACTCTACATCAGACTCTACACCAGACTCTACATCAGACTGTACACCAGACTCTACACCAGACTCTACACCAGACTCTACATCAGACTGTACACCAGACTCTACACCAGACTGTACACCAGACTCTACATCAGACTGTACACCAGACTCTACACCAGACTCTACATCAGACTCTACACCAGACTCTACATCAGACTCTACATCAGACTGTACACCAGACTGTACACCAGACTCTACTGTACACCAGACTCTACATCAGACTCTACACCAGACTCTACACCAGACTCTACATCAGACTCTACACCAGACTCTACATCAGACTCTACACCAGACTCTACATCAGACTCTACATCAGACTCTACACCAGACTCTACTGTACACCAGACTCTACATCAGACTCTACACCAGACTCTACATCAGACTGTACACCAGACTCTACACCAGACTCTACATCAGACTCTACACCAGACTCTACATCAGACTCTACACCAGACTCTACATCAGACTCTACACCAGACTCTACATCAGACTCTACATCAGACTCTACATCAGACTCTACACCAGACTCTACATCAGACTCTACATCAGACTGTACACCAGACTGTACATCAGACTCTACATCAGACTCTACATCAGACTCTACATCAGACTGTACACCAGACTCTACACCAGACTGTACACCAGACTCTACATCAGACTCTACATCAGACTGTACACCAGACTCTACATCAGACTCTACATCAGACTCTACATCAGACTGTACACCAGACTCTACATCAGACTGTACACCAGACTCTACATCAGACTCTACATCAGACTGTACATCAGACTCTACATCAGACTCTACATCAGACTGTACACCAGACTGTACATCAGACTGTACATCAGACTCTACATCAGACTCTACATCAGACTGTACACCAGACTCTACATCAGACTCTACATCAGACTGTACATCAGACTGTACATCAGACTCTACATCAGACTCTACATCAGACTGTACACCAGACTCTACATCAGACTGTACATCAGACTGTACACCAGACTCTACATCAGACTCTACATCAGACTGTACACCAGACTCTACATCAGACTCTACATCAGACTGTACACCAGACTCTACATCAGACTCTACATCAGACTGTACACCAGACTCTACATCAGACTGTACATCAGACTCTACATCAGACTCTACATCAGACTGTACACCAGACTCTACATCAGACTGTACATCAGACTGTACATCAGACTCTACATCAGACTCTACATCAGACTCTACATCAGACTGTACACCAGACTCTACATCAGACTCTACATCAGACTGTACACCAGACTCTACATCAGACTGTACATCAGACTGTACATCAGACTCTACATCAGACTCTACATCAGACTGTACACCAGACTCTACATCAGACTCTACACCAGACTCTACATCAGACTGTACACCAGACTCTACATCAGACTGTACATCAGACTCTACATCAGACTCTACATCAGACTGTACACCAGACTCTACATCAGACTCTACACCAGACTCTACATCAGACTGTACACCAGACTCTACATCAGACTGTACATCAGACTCTACATCAGACTCTACATCAGACTGTACACCAGACTCTACATCAGACTCTACACCAGACTCTACATCAGACTGTACATCAGACTGTACATCAGACTCTACATCAGACTCTACATCAGACTGTACACCAGACTCTACATCAGACTCTACATCAGACTGTACATCAGACTGTACATCAGACTCTACATCAGACTCTACATCAGACTGTACATCAGACTCTACATCAGACTCTACATCAGACTCTACATAAGACTGTACACCAGACTCTACATCAGACTCTACATCAGACTCTACATCAGACTGTACATCAGACTCTACATCAGACTGTACATCAGACTCTACATCAGACTCTACATCAGACTCTACACCAGACTCTACATCAGACTCTACACCAGACTGTACATCAGACTCTACATCAGACTGTACATCAGACTCTACATCAGACTCTACACCAGACTCTACATCAGACTCTACATCAGACTGTACACCAGACTGTACATCAGACTCTACATCAGACTCTACATCAGACTCTACATCAGACTCTACATCAGACTGTACACCAGACTCTACATCAGACTCTACACCAGACTCTACATCAGACTCTACATCAGACTCTACATCAGACTCTACACCAGACTCTACATCAGACTGTACACCAGACTCTACATCAGACTCTACATCAGACTCTACACCAGACTCTACATCAGACTCTACATCAGACTCTACACCAGACTGTACACCAGACTCTACATCAGACTCTACACCAGACTCTACATCAGACTGTACACCAGACTCTACATCAGACTGTACATCAGACTCTACATCAGACTCTACATCAGACTGTACACCAGACTCTACACCAGACTCTACATCAGACTCTACACCAGACTCTACACCAGACTCTACATCAGACTCTACACCAGACTCTACATCAGACTCTACACCAGACTCTACATCAGACTCTACATCAGACTCTACACCAGACTCTACATCAGACTGTACACCAGACTCTACACCAGACTCTACACCAGACTCTACATCAGACTGTACACCAGACTCTACACCAGACTGTACACCAGACTCTACATCAGACTGTACACCAGACTCTACACCAGACTCTACATCAGACTCTACACCAGACTCTACATCAGACTCTACATCAGACTGTACACCAGACTGTACACCAGACTCTACTGTACACCAGACTCTACATCAGACTCTACACCAGACTCTACACCAGACTCTACATCAGACTCTACACCAGACTCTACATCAGACTCTACACCAGACTCTACATCAGACTCTACATCAGACTCTACACCAGACTCTACTGTACACCAGACTCTACATCAGACTCTACACCAGACTCTACATCAGACTGTACACCAGACTCTACACCAGACTCTACATCAGACTCTACACCAGACTCTACATCAGACTCTACACCAGACTCTACATCAGACTCTACACCAGACTCTACATCAGACTCTACATCAGACTCTACATCAGACTCTACACCAGACTCTACATCAGACTCTACATCAGACTGTACACCAGACTGTACATCAGACTCTACATCAGACTCTACATCAGACTCTACATCAGACTGTACACCAGACTCTACACCAGACTGTACACCAGACTCTACATCAGACTCTACATCAGACTGTACACCAGACTCTACATCAGACTCTACATCAGACTCTACATCAGACTGTACACCAGACTCTACATCAGACTGTACACCAGACTCTACATCAGACTCTACATCAGACTGTACATCAGACTCTACATCAGACTCTACATCAGACTGTACACCAGACTGTACATCAGACTGTACATCAGACTCTACATCAGACTCTACATCAGACTGTACACCAGACTCTACATCAGACTCTACATCAGACTGTACATCAGACTGTACATCAGACTCTACATCAGACTCTACATCAGACTGTACACCAGACTCTACATCAGACTGTACATCAGACTGTACACCAGACTCTACATCAGACTCTACATCAGACTGTACACCAGACTCTACATCAGACTCTACATCAGACTGTACACCAGACTCTACATCAGACTCTACATCAGACTGTACACCAGACTCTACATCAGACTGTACATCAGACTCTACATCAGACTCTACATCAGACTGTACACCAGACTCTACATCAGACTGTACATCAGACTGTACATCAGACTCTACATCAGACTCTACATCAGACTCTACATCAGACTGTACACCAGACTCTACATCAGACTCTACATCAGACTGTACACCAGACTCTACATCAGACTGTACATCAGACTGTACATCAGACTCTACATCAGACTCTACATCAGACTGTACACCAGACTCTACATCAGACTCTACACCAGACTCTACATCAGACTGTACACCAGACTCTACATCAGACTGTACATCAGACTCTACATCAGACTCTACATCAGACTGTACACCAGACTCTACATCAGACTCTACACCAGACTCTACATCAGACTGTACACCAGACTCTACATCAGACTGTACATCAGACTCTACATCAGACTCTACATCAGACTGTACACCAGACTCTACATCAGACTCTACACCAGACTCTACATCAGACTGTACATCAGACTGTACATCAGACTCTACATCAGACTCTACATCAGACTGTACACCAGACTCTACATCAGACTCTACATCAGACTGTACATCAGACTGTACATCAGACTCTACATCAGACTCTACATCAGACTGTACATCAGACTCTACATCAGACTCTACATCAGACTCTACATAAGACTGTACACCAGACTCTACATCAGACTCTACATCAGACTCTACATCAGACTGTACATCAGACTCTACATCAGACTGTACATCAGACTCTACATCAGACTCTACATCAGACTCTACACCAGACTCTACATCAGACTCTACACCAGACTGTACATCAGACTCTACATCAGACTGTACATCAGACTCTACATCAGACTCTACACCAGACTCTACATCAGACTCTACATCAGACTGTACACCAGACTGTACATCAGACTCTACATCAGACTCTACATCAGACTCTACATCAGACTCTACATCAGACTGTACACCAGACTCTACATCAGACTCTACACCAGACTCTACATCAGACTCTACATCAGACTCTACACCAGACTCTACATCAGACTGTACATCAGACTCTACATCAGACTCTACATCAGACTCTACATCAGACTCTACACCAGACTCTACATCAGACTCTACATCAGACTCTACACCAGACTCTACATCAGACTCTACATCAGACTCTACACCAGACTGTACATCAGACTCTACATCAGACTCTACATCAGACTCTACATAATACTTTATAGATTGACATCAGACTGTACACCAGACTTTATATTGTCATATCTTTCTTTCTTTCTTTCTTTCTTTCTTTCTTTCTTTCTTTCTTTCTTTCTTTCTTTCTTTCTGTCTTTCTTTCTTTCTTTCTTTCTTCTGTATTTCATCCTTTCTTCCTTCATTCTTTCATCATAATCAAAACATTCTTCCTTTTTTTCTTTCTCTCCATTTTTTTTTTTACATTTTGTATATATATTTTGATTTTGGTCCTGGCTCCACCCCCCTGTCACATCATTGGTCGGTTCCTGATTGTATTCACCTGCTCTGTGATGTTTTTGTCTGATTAGATCCTCTGTCTCACTTTTCCTCACAATGTCTTACTGATGAATTCCAACTTCCATGAATTCCAGACGGTTTTCCAATCACAATTGTGTATTTTTTTGCCATGCTTCATTAGTGTCTCTCTTTAATACCCCTCTCCTCCTCCACCCCCCAACCCCTCTCCTCCTCCCCCCTGCCACCCCCCCCCTGCCCCCCCCCTCCGCAGCTCCTGCCCCAGACTTCTTGCCCTTGGTCCAGATGTTGCTTCACCTGGTGTCTCTGGAAGTCTATCTCAGCTCTCACAGCCCTGTGGAGAAGAAAGGAAAGGATTTTTTTCCTCATTTCATCCTCCTTTCTGTCTCTCTGTCTCCTCGTGTCTGTAGGGAATGACCACTTTACCCCATGCTGTGCCGATTTCACACACGCCTCAGCGTCCGCGCCGCTCCTGCCCCTCGGAGCAGCAGGGAATTTTTTTCTTTTGACAAGAAGCTAAAATAAGCTGAAACGACTTTAATGGAGACATTTTAGATATGCATTAAAGAATTGTAGAGGACTGCAGTGAATTATAGAAGACACAACCTGAGGCACTGCGAGATGGAGGATGAGTAGAACGTTCCAGTAAGGTGGGAAGCTTAAAAAAAAACAGGAACGAGGTTTGGGTTCTATTTCAGTCATTTAGATTGATAAATGAATCAGAACACAAGACTTTTCATCTGCTACTAATAATGATGGAGCTCTGACGGATTGTTTGTCATCGTCGTCCCCCAAGACAACACACAAATGGTACAGTCCGGAGTTCCATTCAGAAGCAACAGCAGCCTCCCTAGGCTTCTTTTCTCCTTCAAGATAAATATCAGAAAAATAATGAAAGAAGAACCAAGGAAAAGAATTACAGAAAGGAGCGCTAACACGATCACGAGAGAGAGTGTGCGTCAGTCTGGAGGAAAATCTGCCACGAACACTGTTTAAATGTTCACACAGCTCGCAGACCCGTAACACAACTTAGGCAATTAAACAGAAGTGGAATTGTTTCTGGTGAACGTGTTCTTCATGCCTCATTAAACACTCGGCGAAGTGTGTATTCTGATTTCACAACAACTGACAAAGTGTAAGTGTGTGTGTGTGTGTGTGTGTGTGCATATGTGTGTAAAAGACAAGGGCAGACATGGAATGGGAAGGAAGGAAGGAAGGAAGGAAGGAAGGAAGCAAGGAGGGAGGATTAAAGAAGGGGGGCATTCATTATTTTTTTTGTTTATTAATTCCCTCGATAGTTTATTCTTTCTGTGTGTATGTGTGTGTGTGTATCCCATCAGAAAGCAACACACACACACACACACACACTCCTGGCAGCAGAGTTGGCTTTATCGGGACTCAGCCGCTATCTACTGTTTGGACTAGATAAACAGGCATTTGCATGTGTAATGAGATTGGATGAGCTACAGCTCTCTGTGTGTGTGTGTGTGTGTGTGGAGATGCTCTTTGGACTGTGCACTGTGACGTGAGCTCAGAGGTGAAAAGTGCTGTTTGTAGACGACATTGCCAGGAGACAGTCGTACACAGGTTGGGTAAAATGACGGGAGGTGAATTCACTAGAATTACAATTTAGCTGCCTCGCTTGAAGCCAAATACAAAAAAATCTGAAATTTCCCAGTGTTTGTTTTTTCCATGTGGGAGGTGGGAAGAGAGAGAGAGAGAGAGAGAGAGAGAGAGAGAATTCATCAGCTCTTTGGACTGACCCCAGACTGTGACTTTTAGCCTATTTTAAGCCTGTAATAAGAGGTGAGTGTTACACATCTGGACTACAATCATCACTGTAGTGCTCCATTAAGAAAAGTGCTGTGTCCCAAAGTGTTTATACTCCTAAAATACATGCAGCTAATGCAGCACCAGAGAGTCATCAAAAAAAGACAAAAGACTTCAGGTTTATTTAACATGGAGGAACATGGAGGAATGGCTCTGCTTCACAAATCTACTCTACAGAGAGCTAGATCTATCTCACACATACCCTAAATACCTAATTAGCCATTAGCACACTGATACTTCATTTTTAAAGTAACAAATTTATTGACACAGCACCCATCAGTGTAAGGTTGGTGTGCAAAAGTTTGCGCAACCCATGAGATCTCGTGCAATACGCCATCGTCCAATTACCATCACTGATCCCGGAATTGTCACTGATCCTATCCAAGAACTATCAATGATCCCATAACTATTACTGATCCCATTACTATCCCATAACTGATCCCATAACTATCACTGATCCCATTACTATCAGTGATCCCATAACTGATCCTATAAATATCACTGATCCCATTACTATCAGTGATCCCATAACTGATCCTATAACTATCACTGATCCCATTACTATCAGTGATCCCATAACTGATCCTATAACTATCACTGATCCCATAACTGATCCTATAACTATCACTGATCCCATTACTATCACTGATTCCATAACTGATCCTATAACTATCACTGATCCCATTACTATCAGTGATCCCATAACTGATCCTATAACTATCACTGATCCCATAACTGATCCTATAACTATCACTGATCCCATTACTATCACTGATCCCATAACTGATCCTATAACTATCACTGATCCCATTACTATCAGTGATCCCATAACTGATCCTATAACTATCACTGATCCCATTACTATCAGTGATCCCAGAACTGTCACTGATCCCATAATTATCATTGATCCCATAATTATAACTGATCCAATAACTGTCACTGATCCCATCCAATAACTATTATTGGTCCCATAACTATTACTCATGCCAGAACTATTACTGATCCCAAAGGAATCAGGCATGCTCATAAAATAGTTGTAAAGTAAGTAAACCTAATGAATTATTAATTATTTATATAGATTTTATTCAAACTGGTAAAAACTGAGCCAAAGCACAGAGCAGCAGAAACACCATGTGGTCTTTATAGAGGTTATACTGTATTCACAGAACTGTCCAGTGGTTAAGGTTTACTTTCTTTCACTGGATTTCTGACCAAATGAAAGAGAGAGTTTTGGATGTTGAAGACTAATGAAGATTGAAAACACTTTAAATATATCTTTATAGTTGTAGGGGAGTACAAACTTTTGCACTCAATCATAAGTTCACCTAATTTTTTGCTAAATAAATACAAACTCTGATGGGCTAATCTGTTGGAGTAAAGCAATACACACATTACAACTAACACCTGACCACCACTACTGTACTGTACATACATCCATCATACACACACACACACACACACACACACACATACACACACAAACAGCGCTGTCAGACAGCTAGCAGGGGAGGCACAGACTTCCGCTATAAGATGATATCACATTTCTCAAATTCTCTCAATCATAAATCATCATCAGAACAAACATGAATGCAAATGACAAATGTTTCTGCATCTGTCTTCATCACAGGAGCTAATTACCCACGCAGAGACGGGATAAAGAGTGTGTGTGTGTGTCCTTCAGCCTTTATGTTGCAACATGAAGGTCATTTTAAGTCTTTGTCTCTGGAAAAAAAATCTGTACATACTTTCTAAACAAAATCCTAAATAATTTTTTTTATCATAAAATGATTTCTTTTCATTCTATAATTGCAGTATAGTTTTTTAAACTAGTCGTTTGTAGTAAAGTTTTGTAGCTATATATATATATATATATTTCCAAAAATAATATTTATTTATTTCTTTATTATTATTTCTGACAATTAAAAAAAAATGTTTGAATTCAGCTATAATGTTTTATCCTTTTTTTTGGATTGATATACCATTTACATTTGAATATGAGTTATAATATTTATAATAAGTACAATTTTAAAATAAATAAAGCAATAAAGAATCTTTCGATTTTCCCCCAAAAAATTATTTATGAATTTATAAAAGGGATATTATTGAAAGAAGTAATAATATCCAGCTTGTGAGAACTTGGCTGGTTGTTATTAAATAAATAAATAAATAAATAAATAAACAAAAATAATACTAAGGTATTAAATTGACAAAGTTACACATAATAAACATTTTTAAATCATGTTTTAAAAAATATTTCTTATTCTATTATTTAATTTGATATATAAGCAAACTTAAAATGCCAATTAAAAAAATATGAATATTATTACACAATTATTGCATTATTGTTTACACATTAATTTAGAAAAACAAAAATGTCTAAAACGTGAATTTAAAACATTAACATAGTTTCAAAACCTTTTTTTTTAATTATTGTTTATATTAATAAATTTATATCTGAATTCTTTTTGTACAATTAGATCTTAATGCAGAAAATCACTGCACACTTTTAATGAGCTCACTCTGAAAGGAAGCACTGAAGATTTTCAGAGTGTGTGTGTGTGTGAGTGTGTGTGTGTGTGTGTGTGTGTGTGTGTGTGTGGCCACTAGAGCAACGAACCCAGAGGAGGAGATCATTATCTTCATCCAAAGCCCAGTGGGGCAAGCGGAAAATGTCACCGAATAATTTGAATGGAAAGTCCAGAGGCATTGCTGAGCTCTCTCTTTCTCTCTTTAACTTCTCTCTCACTTTTTCCTCTCTCCTTTTTTCTCACTCGTTTTTTCTCCCTGGCATATACCCTGAACCGTGCTAGCGGTCTATAGCGAAGCTTCTGAAAGTTGATCAGTGCGCTAGTACAGCCTCTGGAGCTGAAGACTTCACTCCTGCTAATGTCATGGCAGTGCAGTCTCTCTCTCTCTCTCTCTCTCTCTCTCTCTCTTTCACACACACACACACACACACACACACACACATTTTTCTCCTTTCGCTAACCTGTAAAAACATGTCAGCCAATTAAATCTCACACTTGCATAATTTTAGCATATCTGTATTTTTCTCTGCACTGACCGCCAGACACCAAAACGACTCCCATGATTTTTACTGATTCCATCTCACACACAGACGAGGATGATGAGGATGATGATGAGGAGGAGGATGATGATGATGAGGATGATAATCATGATGCATTTCTGTGTAATTGCACAGACTTTAAAGTCCTTAAATACACAGAAATTAACAATAAAAATACAATTCCTTATGAATTTAAGAACTGAAAGACCTCTCAGCCATCTTAGCTAGCTCGTTAGCAGTGAAGCAGTGAAGTGTAAGCAGGAAAGATTACAAAAACTCTTTGAAATCTTGCCAGATTAGCTCACTGTAGCTAGCTAAGTAGTGCTACCAGTAAACATTTATGATTATCATTCAAAATCCTCTCAGAAATCCTGTCAAAGTAGCTCAAAGCTAGCTAGCTAGCACTGTAGGGTTATGTACATTCATGACTATTACTAATATTTATTATTATTACTAATAATATATTTAATATTATTACTTTCTTAAATTCTGTCAAATTAGTTCATGGAAATTATTTAGCACAAGCAGTAGGATGTACATTCGGTAATATTATTTTAAAAAATAATTTTATCCAGCTAGTTAGCATTAACAGTGAAAATTATGTATACATATGAAACATGCTCAAAATTCTGTCAGAAATCCTGTCAGATTAGCTTATATTGTTGAGCTAGTTAGCAGTAACAGTGAAAAAGATGCAAAAATATGAAACTTCGTCAAAATTCCTCACAGGAATCCAGTTAGATTAGCTCATATTGTCTAGCTAGTTAGCCGTAACAGTGAAAATGATGCATAAATATGAACCATGCTCAAAATTGTGTCAGAAATTCAGTCAGATTAGCTCATTTTGTCCAGCTAGTTAGCATTAATAGTGAAAACAATACATAAATATGAACCATACTCAAAATTCCTCACAGAAATCCTCTCAGATTAGCTTATATTGTCTAGCTAGTTAGCAGTAACAGTGAAAATGATGCAAAACTATGAATTTTGCTCAAAATCCTGTCAGAAATCCAGTCAGATTAGCTCATATTGTCTAGCTAGTCAGCATTAACAGTGAAAACGATGTATACATATGAACCATGCTCAAAATTCCTCACAGAAATCCTCTCAGATTAGCTCATAGTAGCTAACTAGAGATAATAGTTCTAGGGATAATACATTCTGTGTCATAAAAAAGAGATAAAAATGTTTTATAACACCAGAGTTTCTGAATAAATCTCTCAGGTTGTGAGTTGATGCTCAGAGATCAGTTTCACCGTCACAGAGCCGAGAACAAAACTACTTCCACTTCATGCTCGGTGTTGCTAATTAGCGCTGAGTGACATTTATGATGCTAACGGCACAATGTCCTTGGCCCAGTGTGGCTTGTGACCTTTATATTGAGTGTGTGTGTGTGTGTGTGTGTGTGTGTTAATAAGGCAGTTTAATTACTCAGTAATAGGTTGGAGATGACCTTATGACTGTAGATTGGTTAAGCAAATCTGGTGGCTTTAATACATTCTCTCTTTCCACATATCTGTCTGTCTGTCTGTGTCTCTTTCTTACCTCTTCTCTCTTCCTCGCTCCTTCTGTCTATCCATCTGTCTGCCACTTCCGGCGTCTTTTGATCTTTATTCTTCCTTTATCCACACGTCTATCTCTCGACTTATCTAACTGTCTCTGTTTATCGCTTCTGTTCTTTGGTGTCTTTCTTTATCTCTTCACCTGTCTGTCTGTCCATCTGTGCTTTTCTATCTATATATCTGTCTATCAACGCCTCTCCTTGTCTTGCTCCCTTTATAAATCTGTCTGTGTCACCATCTGTTTAAATGTTTGTCTGTCTGTCTTCCCATCTGTCTATATTCGATTGTCCACCTGTCTGTCTGCCGCTCTGTCTATCTGTTTACCTGTCTACCAATATAAACTGTTATATTGAGTTTTCTGCCTGTCTATCTGTCTGTCTGCCTCCACATTTGTTCTCTCGCTTTATTGATTTGTTTATCTGTCTCATCTCCAGTCTTTATCTTGTCTCTGTCTGATCACTTGTTCATTCTGCCTGTCTGTCTGTTTATTGATCTGTCTTCTCGTCAACCTGTCTTCCTGACCATCTGTCTTTCTGTCTGTCCCTCTGTCAATGAACTGTCTATATACAGAACTGTCAGTTTATCTGTCTGTCTTTCTGATCTTCTGTCTGACCACCTGCCTGTCTGTCTGTCTGCCTGACAATCTGTCTGTTCCACAGCTTCTATATGTCAGTGTCTGTCTTTCTGTCTCTCCATCTGTTCACCTGTCTCTCTGCTTTCCTGTCTGTCTGTTCATCCACTTGTACTTTCTGTCTGTCTCTCTGTCTGACTGTTTGATCATCTAACTGAATGTCCGTCTTTTAAATCTCAGTTTTTCTGTCTGTCTTTTCAACTCCTCTCTTCATCTTCATTTACTATTTTTTCTTTCATTCTTTCTCTATTTTTTCTATTCTCCTTTTTATATCTTTGTCTCTGTCCATTCCTCTCATCTGTCTGTCTGCTTATTTATCTGTCTGCCTGTCTTTAAGTTATTCTGTCTCTCTCTTTATCTTTCTTTCTGTCTTTCTTTTTATAAAAATGAGAGTCCTCTCTCATTTCTCCTCCTTGTTCTCCTCTCTTTCACTGAAACACTGTGAAAAAGGAGAAACTGATGCTGTGCTCTTTTTCCTGCTGGCTGTAAGCATCATCCTGGTTCTTGGTCCCTGGTTCTTGGTTCCTTTTCCCTGGTTCTTGGTCCCTGGTCTCTGGTTCCTGGTCCCTGGTTCTTGGTCCCTGGTCTCTGGTTCTTGAGTCTTGGTTCCTGGTCCATGGTTCCTGGTCCCTAGTTCTTGGTTCCTGGTCCCTGGTTCTTGGTCCCTCATTACTTGTTCTTAGTTCCTGGTGCCTGGTTTCCAGTTCTTGGTTCCTTGTCCATGGTTCTTGGCTCCTGGTTTGGTTTTTGGTTCCTGGTTCCTTGTCAGGGTTCTTGGTTCCTGGTCCCTGTTTCTTGGTCCCTGGTTCCTTGTCACTGGTTCCTTGTCCATGGTTCCTGGTGTTTGATGGTGTAAGTGATGTTTAGAATGCAGTGAAGAGCTCATTGAGGTGGAGAGTCTCTCTCTCTCTCTCTCTCTCTCTCTCTTTCTCGCTGCACTCTGCACTTCTTCCCCTCTATTTACATGATAATTGAGTGTTTCGAGGCTCTTGTCTGAACACTGGGCTTGTCCTCAATTAACCCCACAATCCACCTGGTGTTCATGAGCTGAACACACACACACACACACACATGCACACACACACACATGCACACACACATGCACACACACACGCACACACACACGCACACACACACACGCACACACCGAGGCTGCGTTCTCTACTCATAAAGTCACGACCATCATGTTTCTATCAATCATTTAGAAAATATTTCTTTAGTATATTTTATAAATTAATGATCATATTCTGACCAATCAGAATCAAGAATTCACTGTTAATGTCCTCTTATTACCAAAATGTCTGAAATTGATTATTGTTATTGCTGATTCCTTTGTGTTCTGTACAAAGCAGAATGAGAAATAAAGTCGAAACAGAAACACAATCCTTTTATTTATTCATCTGTTTATCAGCGTTAGTTTTTTTTTTGTTTGTTGTTGTGTTTGTTAGTTGTTTCACTCAAACCTTCAGGGCTTTCATGAATTTTGGATTTTTTTTTTATTATTATTTTTTTGGCGAATAAATTAACTCTAACTGGATTTTTATTTGTATTTCAGTGATGTACGGCGTAGCGGAAAGTTTCAGAGACTGTATCGAGTCGACGCTCTTCTCTAGACTATTAATAATAATAAAGTGACATTTATTATAAATTCAAGAGTTTCAGAATTCACATACACACACACACACACACACACACAGTGATATTTACTTTACAGTTACTCAGACACCATTAACACGTCTGTCTTTCTTTCTTTTTTTTAAACAGGTGGTCAGCCGTAATCGAGTCAGCTGCCCGAGTTTGAGGTTTCATCAGTCCTGCTCAGGAGCGCTGGACACTCCCCCATTATCCAATTTGAATAATAGCCGTTTGGCTGAGTGTGATGGAACGGCGGGGAGCTGAAAACACAGAACTCACACACGACTACGTCTTCATGTCCTCATACACAGTCAGCGATTACAGACGAGAGCAGAGCGACGAGGAAACACACGGCTCATGACCCGCTGAGAGAGCAGATGTTCTGGGGAAACACGCCATGTTCAACACACACACACACACACACACACACAGGGTCTGATGATGGTATGCAGGGTGAGGATGCATTCTGCTTAACAGAAGAAGCTAAGATGTTCTCAAGTAGAACAGAAGAAGGTAAGATGTTCTCGAGTAGAACAGAGGAAGGTAAGATGTTCTCGAGTAGAACAGAGGAAGGTAAGATGTTCTCGAGTAGAACAGAGGAAGGTAAGATGTTCTCGAGTAGAACAGAGGAAGGTAAGATGTTCTCGAGTAGAACAGAGGAAGGTAAGATGTTCTCGAGTAGAACAGAAGAAGGTAAGATGTTCTCAAGTAGAACAGAAGAAGGTAAGATGTTCTCGAGTAGAACAGAAGAAGGTAAGATGTTCTCGAGTAGAACAGAAGAAGGTAAGATGTTCTCAAGTAGAACAGAAGAAGGTAAGATGTTCTCGAGTAGAACAGAAGAAGGTAAGATGTTCTCAAGTAGAACAGAAGAAGGTAAGATGTTCTCAAGTAGAACAGAAGAAGGTAAGATGTTCTCGAGTAGAACAGAAGAAGGTAAGATGTTCTCGAGTAGAACAGAAGAAGGTAAGATGTTCTCGAGTAGAACAGAAGAAGGTAAGATGTTCTCGAGTAGAACAGAGGAAGGTAAGATGTTCTCGAGTACAGCAGAGGAAGGTAAGATGTTCTCAAGTAGAACAGAAGAAGGTAAGATGTTCTCGAGTAGAACAGAGGAAGGTAAGATGTTCTCGAGTAGAACAGAAGAAGGTAAGATGTTCTCGAGTAGAACAGAGGAAGGTAAGATGTTCTCGAGTAGAACAGAAGAAGGTAAGATGTTCTCGAGTAGAACAGAGGAAGGTAAGATGTTCTCGAGTAGAACAGAAGAAGGTAAGATGTTCTCGAGTAGAACAGAAGAAGGTAAGATGTTCTCGAGTAGAACAGAGGAAGGTAAGATGTTCTCGAGTAGAACAGTAGAAGGTAAGATGTTCTCGAGTAGAACAGAGGAAGGTAAGATGTTCTCGAGTAGAACAGAAGAAGGTAAGATGTTCTCGAGTAGAACAGAAGAAGGTAAGATGTTCTCGAGTAGAACAGAGGAAGGTAAGATGTTCTCGAGTAGAACAGAGGAAGGTAAGATGTTCTCGAGTAGAACAGAGGAAGGTAAGATGTTCTCGAGTAGAACAGAGGAAGGTAAGATGTTCTCGAGTAGAACAGAGGAAGGTAAGATGTTCTCGAGTAGAACAGAGGAAGGTAAGATGTTCTCGAGTAGAACAGAGGAAGGTAAGATGTTCTCGAGTAGAACAGAAGAAGGTAAGATGTTCTCGAGTAGAACAGAGGAAGGTAAGATGTTCTCGAGTAGAACAGAGGAAGGTAAGATGTTCTCGAGTAGAACAGAAGAAGGTAAGATGTTCTCGAGTAGAACAGAGGAAGGTAAGATGTTCTCGAGTAGAACAGAAGAAGGTAAGATGTTCTCGAGTAGAACAGAAGAAGGTAAGATGTTCTCGAGTAGAACAGAAGAAGGTAAGATGTTCTCGAGTAGAACAGAAGAAGGTAAGATGTTCTCGAGTAGAACAGAAGAAGGTAAGATGTTCTCGAGTAGAACAGAAGAAGGTAAGAAGGGTCTGCTCTTAAAACCTGCTCTTAATGACATTTAAATCTCCTGGACCAGTCAGGATGTGTATCCTGATAAAAATATATAGTATAATTTCAGATACAAACACTTTCTTTCTTTCTTTCTTTCTTTCTTTCTTTCTTTCTTTCTTTCTCTTTCTTTCTTTCTTTCTTTCTCTCTCTCTCTCTCTCTCTCTCTCTCTCTCTCTCTCTCTCTCTTTCTTTCTTTCTTTCTTTCTTCCTTCCTTCCAAGGATAAATAAGAGTGTGTGTATAATTTCAGACATTCTTGCAGGACGTCTCACTCTAATCACGGACAAGCTCCTTGAATTCTCTCCACTTTCTGCCTCCAAGAAATGAAACCAATTTAGAAATGAATTATAAATCTAATCTAAAGAGCGATCTCGGCTTCCAGGTGAATCCTCTGATACCGGCTCGAGCGTTGTTATGGATACAGAGTCACGTCACGTCATGTGAGACACGTTTTTGGTTGTTTTTATTTCACAGTTTCAAATTAAAATGAAGAAATGAACAAGAACTGAATTAAATAATGAGATTAATGACATCAATTGCCATTTTTGTTTTTTTTTTCCTCCTCGTCTCCACTCCCTGACTTAATTTCTAAAAATCTAAGATAAATATTATGTTATTAAATAGCGGTTAATTAGGAACGGATTAATTCTAAACGAGTTGAAACCTCTCTTCTGATCCCAGTGTAGATCATCTTCACCAGAAAGCTCATCCTCACCCGAGGAAGACAACGTGTCTGGGTTTTAACTCATGACCTTTTCATCAGCAGATGACCTTCAGAAATGAAAAATGAACAAGTTTTTAGATTTATTCTTCAATTCACAAAGTGACTCAATCAGCAGAAGTGCAGCATTTTTAGGGACATGGAAATGTAACGTCCCTACAGGAGCAGACCGGACTGCAGACCGTCCAGTTCATCAAGAACAACAAGGAGTCTTCATCCTGAACTTCACAAAATCCAGTGTTTAGCTAATCCTCATAAACACAACCATGGCCTTCTATCTTTCTTTCTTTCTTTCTCTTTCTTCCTTCCTTCCTTCCTCCCTTTCTCCTCCCCTTTTATTTTCCTCCCTTACTCTGTCCTCTGTCCTTACTTCTGTCCCTCCCTCCCTCCCTCCTTTCTTTCTTTCTTTCTTTCTTTCTTTCTTTCTTTCTTTCTTTCTTTCTTTCTTTCTTTCTTTCTTTCTCCTCCCCTTTTATTTTCCTCCCTTACTGTCCTCTGTCCTTACCTCTGTCCCTCCCTCCCTCCCTCCCTTCTTTCTTTCTTTCTTTCTTTCTTTCTTTCTCCTCCCCTTTTATTTTTCAATCGGTTCATGGGCGTGACGTCTGAGGCCAAAGCCCTCTAAAGTGTACATACTCCGCCCCCAGGGGCGTGCCTTGTTGATTCATTATCAGTAAACGCGGGTCGTCTTGAAGCATGGCGTGTTTCTGGTTGCGTCTCTTCCTCCGTTTTTCAACTGAGAATAAATGTTTTATTCATTAGGGAGGGGGAGTGGTTTGCATGTGGGCGGTTCCATGACTTATCTACAGCTCAGATGTCTCTCTGTGGCTCGACCTTGCATCAACTCGTGACTGGTTTAAATATCTCTTTCACGGTGCTGCTGACACGAGACAAGAACTTCTTCTGCACATCAGGACTCTTCCTCACTTCCTGATTTTGGAACCGAACTCCAAAGCCAAAGTGACAAACGTCTCACGTATTGATGAAACTTCAACTCTGGGGTTCTGCTCAGGTTCTGCTCAGTTTCAGTGACGCTGTTATTAAGCATTTCGGGTGAAACGGTGCTTTATGAAAAGAACAGCGCTCCGTCTATAACATTAAAACTCAATTCCGATGAAAGCGTCTCTCTCGGATGTGACTGTAATGGATTCCAGAGCCGTGTTTTACACCACATTACTGCCGAGACGCAGCCATTCCTTATAATCACAGCCAATATTAGTGCTGGAGTAAAGGTAGCGGAGCAGAGCTTTCAAATTCACATTACAGCGTGAAGATAACCTCACTCTAACGCACACACACACACACACACACGCACACACACGCACACACGCACACACACACACACACACGCACACACACACACACACACGCACACACACGGACAGCCATGACTCAGAGAAAAAGAAGGTGGTGTAAATCCACACTTCTCCATCGTTCCCCTAACCTTCTTAACAACCAAAATGCCGGCATTGATGTAAGAGCTGGTGACATCAGGAGTTTGGGAGAGTCGTTGCTGTTTTGTTGCCATGGCAACAACTCAAGTTATTTTCAAAGCTGCCATTAAAGGTGTGGTGTGGTGTGGTGTGTGTGTGTGTGTGTAAAATTTAACAAACACTTCTTTCTTTCTTTCTTTCTTTCTTTCTTTCTTTCTTTCTTTCTTTCTCTCTCTCTCTCTCTCTCTTTCTTCCTGTCTTTACTTCTCTCACTACCTGTGTTTATCCTTACTTTTACTTTACTCGTTTCCTTTTTCTGGGCAGACAACACACACACACACACACACACACCTGTTAGTGCAGGATTGTGAGGGAAAGTGGAGCAGAATTCGTGAAGAATGAGTCCAATTTATGGGCAGATTAGAGGCACATTAGAGTTAAGGAGTTCCGGGGCATTTCAAGCAAAAGTCTGGACTTCTAATTACTCACGTCCCTGAACGACAAACGCTGCACATTTTTCACACCTAATGTTCAGAACTATTTTTAAAACTGGAACAGCTTCAAAGTAAAGTCTGACTTCTGGCACAAACATTACAGCAGCGTTACGCAAGCAACCAAACTCTGAAGCTCTTTCCTCAGATTATTTCACCTCCATCACTGAGCTTCCAGACCTTCTGTTCATTAAAGAAAAACGTGACTCTATTCATCTGTTTATTATCACTGTAACGGCCATGAAGCTGGTCAGATCCTGATCTCACATTATAACAGCTATAAACACTCACGCCCTCAACAACCGCTCCTCATGAACATCACATCAGACTCTACATCACACTCTACATCAGACTCTACATCAGACTCTACATCAATCTACACATCAGTCTCTACATCAGACTCTACACACCGGTCTCTACATCAGACTCTACACACCGGTCTCTACATCAGACTCTACACACCGGTCTCTACATCAGACTCTACACACCGGTCTCTACATCAGACTCTACATCAGACTCTACATCAATCTACACATCAGTCTCTACATCAGACTCTACACACCGGTCTCTACATCAGACTCTACACACCGGTCTCTACATCAGACTCTACACACCGGTCTCTACATCAGACTCTACACACCGGTCTCTACATCAGACTCTACATCAGACTCTACACACCGGTCTCTACATCAGACTCTACACACCGGTCTCTACATCAGACTCTACACACCGGTCTCTACATCAGACTCTACACACCGGTCTCTACATCAGACTCTACACACCGGTCTCTACATCAGACTCTACACACCGGTCTCTACATCAGACTCTACACACCGGTCTCTACATCAGACTCTACACACCGGTCTCTACATCAGACTCTACATCAGACTCTACATCAATCTACACATCAGTCTCTACATCAGACTCTACACACCGGTCTCTACATCAGACTCTACACACCAGTCTCTACATCAGACTCTACACACCTGTCTCTACATCAGACTCTACACACCGGTCTCTACATCAGACTCTACACACCGGTCTCTACATCAGACTCTACACACCGGTCTCTACATCAGACTCTACATCAGACTCTACATCAATCTACACATCAGTCTCTACATCAGACTCTACACACCTGTCTCTACATCAGACTCTACACACCGGTCTCTACATCAGACTCTACACACCTGTCTCTACATCAGACTCTACACACCGGTCTCTACATCAGACTCTACACACCGGTCTCTACATCACACTCTACATCAGACTCTACATCAGACTCTACATCAATCTACACATCAGTCTCTACATCAGACTCTACACACCTGTCTCTACATCAGACTCTACATCAGACTCTACATCAGACTCTACACACCTGTCTCTACATCAGACTCTACATCAGACTCTACACACCTGTCTCTACATCAGTCTCTACACATCAGTCTCTACATCAGTCTCTACATCAGACTCTACACACCTGTCTCTACATCAGACTCTACATCAGACTCTACACATCAGTCTCTACATCAGTCTCTACATCAGACTCTACATCAATCTACACATCAGTCTCTACATCAGTCTCTACATCAGACTCTACACACCTGTCTCTACATCAGACTCTACATCAGACTCTACACACCGGTCTCTACATCAGTCTCTACATCAGACTCTACACACCGGTCTCTACATCAGACTCTACACACCTGTCTCTACATCAGACTCTACATCAGACTCTACATCAATCTACACATCAGTCTCTACATGAGACTCTACACACCTGTCTCTACATCAGACTCTACACACCTGTCTCTACATCAGACTCTACACACCGGTCTCTACATCAGACTCTACACACCTGTCTCTACATCAGACTCTACACACCGGTCTCTACATCAGACTCTACACATCAGTCTCTACATCAGACTCTACACACCGGTCTCTACATCAGACTCTACATCAGACTCTACATCAATCTACACATCAGTCTCTACATCAGACTCTACACACCTGTCTCTACATCAGACTCTACATCAGACTCTACATCAATCTACACATCAGTCTCTACATCAGACTCTACACACCTGTCTCTACATCAGACTCTACACACCTGTCTCTACATCAGACTCTACACACCTGTCTCTACATCAGACTCTACACACCGGTCTCTACATCAGACTCTACACACCTGTCTCTACATCAGACTCTACACACCGGTCTCTACATCAGACTCTACACACCTGTCTCTACATCAGACTCTACACACCTGTCTCTACATCAGACTCTACATCACACTCTACATCAGACTCTACATCAGACTCTACATCAATCTACACATCAGTCTCTACATCAGACTCTACACACCGGTCTCTACATCAGACTCTACACACCGGTCTCTACATCAGACTCTACACACCGGTCTCTACATCAGACTCTACACACCGGTCTCTACATCAGACTCTACATCAGACTCTACATCAAGCTACACATCAGTCTCTACATCAGACTCTACACACCGGTCTCTACATCAGACTCTACACACCAGTCTCTACATCAGACTCTACACACCTGTCTCTACATCAGACTCTACACACCGGTCTCTACATCAGACTCTACACACCGGTCTCTACATCAGACTCTACACACCGGTCTCTACATCAGACTCTACATCAGACTCTACATCAATCTACACATCAGTCTCTACATCAGACTCTACACACCTGTCTCTACATCAGACTCTACACACCTGTCTCTACATCAGACTCTACACACCGGTCTCTACATCAGACTCTACACACCGGTCTCTACATCACACTCTACATCAGACTCTACATCAGACTCTACATCAATCTACACATCAGTCTCTACATCAGACTCTACACACCTGTCTCTACATCAGACTCTACATCAGACTCTACATCAGACTCTACACACCTGTCTCTACATCAGACTCTACATCAGACTCTACACACCTGTCTCTACATCAGACTCTACATCAGACTCTACACATCAGTCTCTACATCAGTCTCTACATCAGACTCTACATCAATCTACACATCAGTCTCTACATCAGTCTCTACATCAGACTCTACACACCTGTCTCTACATCAGACTCTACATCAGACTCTACACACCGGTCTCTACATCAGTCTCTACATCAGACTCTACACACCGGTCTCTACATCAGACTCTACACACCTGTCTCTACATCAGACTCTACATCAGACTCTACATCAATCTACACATCAGTCTCTACATGAGACTCTACACACCTGTCTCTACATCAGACTCTACACACCTGTCTCTACATCAGACTCTATACACCGGTCTCTACATCAGACTCTACACACCTGTCTCTACATCAGACTCTACATCAGACTCTACATCAATCTACACATCAGTCTCTACATCAGACTCTACACACCTGTCTCTACATCAGACTCTACACACCTGTCTCTACATCAGACTCTACACACCGGTCTCTACATCAGACTCTACATCAATCTACACATCAGTCTCTACATCAGACTCTACACACCGGTCTCTACATCAGACTCTACATCAATCTACACATCAGTCTCTACATCAGACTCTACACACCGGTCTCTACACCAGACTCTACATCAGACTCTACATCAAACTCTACATCAGACTCTACATCAATCTACACACCGGTCTCTACACCAGACTCTACATCAGACTCTACATCAAACTCTACATCAGACTCTACATCAAACTCTACATCAGACTCTACATCAATCTACACACCGGTCTCTACACCAGACTCTACATCAGACTCTACATCAAACTCTACATCAGACTCTACATCAGACTCTACATCAGACTCTACATCGATCTACACATCGGTCTCTACATCAGACTCTACATCAAACTCTACATCAGACTCTACATCAGACTCTACATCAATCTACACACCGGTCTCTACATCAAACTCTACATCAGACTCTACATCAATCTACACACCGGTCTCTACATCAAACTCTACATCAGACTCTACATCAAACTCTACATCAGACTCTACATCAATCTACACACCGGTCTCTACATCAGACTCTACATCAGACTGTACATAAGAAAGGACACAAATCTACACAATGGTCTCTACATCAGACTGCACATCAGACTCTACATCAATCTACACATCGGTCTCTTTAAGGGTTTTTTTTTGTTTTTCCTTTCTTTCTTTCTTTCTTTCTTTCTTTCTTTCTTTCTTTCTTTCTTTCTCTTGTTTGAAGTTATTAACAGGTTACAGGGAAACCCCACAGCAGAAGCTGCTACAGACAAACAGAAATCAGTCAGATCCAGACTTCAGCAGCTCCTAAAGGTTTTTATCTGAAGAAGGTTGAATGTTGAAGAAATTCTTACATCCGCAAAAAACGTTTCCGAAAAATCCGAAATGCGAGTACGGAGAAAGAGCTGCCGATGGGAATCTGGGAAAAATCCAGCAGTGACGTGAAACATCCGGAGAGAAGCTGAAAGGAGCAGCAGGGAGTGTGTGAGGAAGCTGCAGTGTGAGGAGAATAATCATGTTCTTAACACCACAGAGGATAAGGAACACCAGCCTGACACGCTGGATACACGCTCCAAACTGCAGATCACTCCAACATCCTGGTGTGGAAAAGTGCATCACTCACGACAACATGCGGTACATCCGCTCACTGGCCACTTTATTAGGAACACCTGCTCATTCATGCAATTATCCAATCAGCCAATCCTGAAGCAGCATCGGAATCCATGACCCTGTTTTAAACTAGGGCACTTTTTCAAACTCTAAAAATTCCACCTGAAATATTTGACTATTTTTGAGAGAAAATCTCCTCGGATTCGTGGAGTCAAGGACTAAAACTTTAAGAAATCCAAATGATGGCATCTGGACATGAACTGTTTCAGGTTCGTGTATCAGACAGGTTATAGAGAGGATTTTGAAGAGGAAGGGTTAAACTCTCAGAATTTGCTATTTTGTCAGATCTGTATTATTATTTATCATTATTTATTTGAGTGTTTATCTGTTTCATTTGAGGTTTCTCTAAACTTTAAAACTTCATTTTTTTATGTATTTGAGTCACTGTACAGGTTTATGTATACAGTCTAATACTTACTTTCTTGTTCCTCCCCTTTTATTTTCCTTTACTACTTTTTCTTTTCTTTCTTTCTTTCTTTCTTTCTTTCTTTCTTTCTTTCTTTCTTTCTTTCTTTCTTTCCTTCCTTCCTTCAGTTAATTCTTCCTTCCTTCCTTCCTTCCTTCCTTCCTTCCTTCCTTCAGTCAATTATTTCTTTCTTTCTAACCTTCATTCTTTCCTTAAAGAAAAAGAAAGAAAAACTTAATTCATTTGATTTATTTGAGTCACTTCAGGTGTTCATTTCATCCAGTTATAACTGCCTAGTGTTGATGTTAATGATGGAGAGAATATCTTAGCTGACAGGAAGTCCACCTCAGCTCAAATGATCACTCTTTACAGCCGCGCTGAGCAGAAAAGCATCTCAGAACACGTACAAAACATTAAAGTTTAAAGTGGATCAGCTACAACAGCTGAAAATCAGATCAGGTTCCTCTTCTGTCAGCCAGGCACAAGAACCTGAGGATCTCACAGCCACAGACTCACCCACACTGGACAGATGGAGACGAGAAAAGAATAAAAACTCAACTCAGCAGTTTCTGAAACACAACCACGACTCGATTAAAGCCACTGAGATCAGACTTTTTGTTCAGTCTGATGTTCAACGTGATTGTAGGTCGAGCTGCTGCCAGGAGAAAGATTAGAGAACTGCAGAAATGAGCAGGTCTACATGTGTTCCTAATAAAGTGGATGGTCAGTATACTGGAAAATAAGAATCAAATTTTTGTGCAAAAAAATTAATCCTGGTCTCTTAATTTTATAATCACTTTCTATAAACACTTAAACAACATGTACCTCATACTGTATTGAAGAAATAAAACACTTATTTATTATTAATAATTAATTAATCATCAATGCCGGCATTTTGGTTGTTGATACATTTTATTTGTTTATACTATCTATAAACAGCTACAAACATCTATAAACATCAATAAAACACCTATAAACTCTATAAACCATCTATACACTGTCTATAAACAGCTTATAAACATCTGTAAACGTCTATAAACCATCAATAAATCATCTATAAACATCTATAAACCGTCTATAAACCATCTATAAACCATCTATAAACATCTATAAACATCATTCTCTCTCTCTCTCTCTCTCTCTCTCTCTCTCTCTCTCTCTCTATCTATCTCTTATGAAGTTTCTAAGAAAAAAAGCTTCACCTTTTCAAGATCAGATAAAACTCAGTGTGTGAAAAACTCAAGGCAGAGGAGAGATCATTAATACGTTCCTGTCACTGCTGTAAGGACAAAGTGATACACTTCATAAATTTTTGTCATCTCACGGGTTTGATATAAGCCTTACATAAATCCTCCATTATTGCTTTATGAAAGATTTATGCAGAGCTCATGAATGTGTTATGAAGCTCCTCGAAATAAAGTGACCAAAATACCGTACAGCGGAATTACAAGCATGGAAATGCAGATTAGACCACGCCTACACACACACACACACACCTACACATACATACACCTACACACACACACACCTACACATACACACACACACACCTACAGACACACACACACACACACACCTACACACACACACACCTACACACACACACACACCTACACACACACACACCTACACACACACACACACCTACACACACACACACACATACACACACACACCTACACACACACACACACACACACACACACACACACACACCTACACCTACACACACACACACCTACACACACACACACACACACACCTACACACACACACACACACACACACCTACAGACACACACACACACCTACACACACACACACACCTACACACACACACACCTACACATATACACACACACCTACACACACACACACACACACACCTACACATACACACACACACACACACACACACACCTACAGACACACACACACCTACACCTACACACACACACACACCTACACACACACCTACACACACACACACCTACACACACACACACACCTACACACACACACACCTACACACACACACACTCACACACACACTCACACACCTACACACACACACCTACACACACACACACACACTCCTACACACACACACTCACACACCTACACACACTCACCTACACACACACACACACACACACACACACTCACACACACACACCTACACACACACATACACCTACACACACACACACCTACACACACACCTACACACACACACACACACCTACACACACATATACACACATACACCTACACACACACACACATACACACACCTACACCTACACACACACACACCTACACCTACACACACACACTCACACCTACAACTACACACACACACACACACACACACACACACACACACACCTACACACACACACACACATATACACACACACACCTACACACACATACACACACCTACACCTACACACACACACACATACATACACCTACACACTCACACCTACACCTACACACACACACACATACACCTACACACACACACCTACACACACACACACACACATACACACACACACCTACACCTACACACACACACACATACACCTACACATACACACACACACACACCTACACACACACACCTACACCTACACACACACACACATACACCTACACACACACACACATACACCTACACACACACACACACATACACACACACACACATACACACACCTACACACACACACCTACACCTACACACACACACATACACCTACACACACACACACACACATACACACACACACCTACACACACACACACACACCTACACACACACACACACATACACCTACACACACACACACACACATACACACACACACCTACACACACACACACATACACACACACACCTACACACACACACATACACACACACACACACCTACACACACACACACACACATACACACACCTACACCTACACACACACACACCTACACTTACACACACACACTCACACCTACAACTACACACACACACACACACCTACACACACACCTACACACACACACACATATACACACACACACATACACACACACCTACACCTACACACACACACACACATACACACCTACACACACACACATATACACACACACACACACATACACACACACACACCTACACCTACACACATACACCTACACCTACACACACACACATACACAGACACCTACAACTACACACACACACAAACACCTACAACTACACACACACACACACCTACACCCACACCTACACCTACACATACACACACACATACACCACACACACACACCTACACACACACCATAGACACACACACACACCATACACACACACCTACACATAATCATACACTCACACACACCTAATACATACACACACACACCATTCACTCCCACCCACACACACCTCTCACACACACACACATATACCACACACACACAACTAACCCCCCATGCACATCTCACACCCCCCCACACACAGCAACATAATATGAGAATAATCAAGCATCATATTATACATGTACACACACACGCATACACACACACACACACTTTCCCTAATTTGCGAATATTGCGTTTGTTTTAGCACTGAATCAGCACGACTGCACCCAAAATCATGACGAAGCACTTTTCCCTGTTCTGAAGCAGCTGAATTGAATTTTCCGAGCCGAGGTCCAGTTGGAGTAAATTAAAAAGGGTAAATCAATATTACAGAAGCGTCCAGCATTATAGTTTCGTCTGGTCACCAGCTCTGGACAGGAACCTTGAGGCTGGGAGGCTTTTTTCCTGCCAGTGCGGAGTGACTTATCGCTCGGCTCCCTGCAGGCTTCACCCGTAGTTTTTCATTAGAAGGCTGTGAGAATGATCTCTTCTGCAGGGCAAGTGTGTGTAAGTGAGGAGAAAGATGCAGGCCAGGACACCTCTCAACATTTCTGCACACACACACACACACACACATACACACACACACACACACACACACATTTCTGAGTGAGATTCGAGTGTCACTGCACTGCAGAACTTCTTAATAATTGAACATTGTTATTCGGCTTGTTTAAAAGATGCCGCGTGAAGCTGTCAGCCTTCTGCCAAAGCCAGGAATGTGAATATGAAAATGTGTGTGTGTGTGTGTGTGTCTGTTTGTGTGTGCATGTGTGTGTGTGTGCATGCGTGTGTGTATGTGTGTCAAACCATCAACACTGCTCCAAACTAATTAATAGACCTTTAAAAGACAGCATACCTCTGCTTCTCTCTCTCTCTTAGTTCAAAAAATGTCTCCTACAGGAAACCCTGAGTGTAAAAACATACACACACACACACGCAGTCGCAAATAAAGCCAAGGCACTAATAGCTAAACATAATTAACACCCGAGGACGGTGTGGACGGTGCTAATCGCGGTTAATTACCATCGATTTCAAGAGACCTGAAATGACATTTGAGTCAGGAAGTGAAGCTCAAACTCATTATTCAGGATTCAGGATCTTTCCTGATTATCGACGCAGCGAGTGTTTACGCACACACATTCGTTTATCAGTGTACGATACAGATATCGCGATGTTTCAATCAGATTAATTCCTTTATCAGCCTTTTTAAAGCCTTGAAAATGCAGATTTCCATAAAAAGGTTAAAGTCAAAGTTTAGTAGTAACTTTTTTCCTTGCAACTTTTTTCAGCAATTCACATGAAAAATTCCAATCCAACGGAATGTCCAGCCTTCGTCCGGTTCGGTTTCTAACAAGACCAGCCGAAGAGCTACATCATGACATCCAATTTACACTCATAAAAATGACTGAAAATTGTAAATTAATGCTAGCATGCTATTGTGTCTGTAGCTATAGTTTTTAATGCTTTATTGTTTCCATAGCAACAGTTAATTCAGAGGAACTGAGATGCTCCACATACATGGACCTGTTTCATGGCCATTCCACATGATAAATGTAACTATAAACAGATAAAAAAATACAAAATGGAGAAAATCCAAAAAGTAAAGAAGAAATCCAGTATTTTCCCAAGACTTCTGATTTTAATAAACATCGTACTTTTTATCCATTTATAGTTGAATGTATTGTTTCATCAAGCAAGTTAGTTCCTGTTTTCACTTACGTTACAGCAGCTATAAACATCTGTTCACTCACCAGACTCTTGTAAATCTTTGTACACTATCTATTAAAAATTAAATGAACCTATTTGCATTGACTCCGCCCTCTATTTTGCATTTTAGCCCATAAAAAGTTGAATATTCTTCATTAAGATATACATGATACCAAGGACTGAACTAACTGAACTGGTAGCTTCACCCACAGCTGCCACCACTCCAGCAATGCAGAACTGTCACTGCTAGTGTGTGTGTGTGTGTGTGTGTGTGTATGTGTGTGTGTGTATGTGTGTATGTAGAGACCCAGCTGCTACTTCTTCATGCAGAAAATGTCAATGTGGCTCGGGGAGGCAGGCAAACCCTGAAAACCTGCTCCTTTCATGTGGAAACCATGCTGGCCTAACTCAGGTAGAACACACACACACACATCCTGGAAAACTGCATATTAGTTTCCCAAAGGAATCACACCATACTGGTACTCTCAAAGAGAAAGTAGATTATTTGAAATAAGTCGAAGATGTCGCTTGCTTTCACACACACACACACACACAAGCAAACACATCAGTCCCTTACCTTATGTTGCTCATGGTGCTGCCGGCCTCAGATCCTCGTTTGCATCGCTCCAGTTGGGTGGCGACGATTTGGCGCTCAGCCTCCAGCTCTCGAGTCAGTCTCTCAAACTGCAGCTCCTGATCCACAGAGAGAGAGAGAGAGAGAGAGAGAGAGAGAGAGCTTAAAGCAATCAACATGCAAACCAGTGCCAGAAAGAACATTAGAGAAGCATCAAAGACCTCTGGGCGCGACTTCCCTGCACAGCGTTAGACCACAGCATGCTAGTTAATTGCTGCTATGCTTCACTCTTCACTAGTCTTTGAGAAGAAACCAACATTAATGCATAAACCTATAGAACATAAACCACCCACACTGCACGCTTCATGCACATCAACCAACCACGAGGCAGTTCTCCAGTAGTGCAGCTGCATAATTAGCAACTTCTATAGGAGGAAGTGCAGTTCTGGTGCTATAGCAGTGGAATAATGTGTGACAATTCACAGTGCAGAAGCTGAACAATGGTGAAATCGATATGGGGAAATCGCACAACTTTACATTCTTCAGAAAGATGAACACACACCACTGCAGCAGCTGGTACAGTGTGTACAGGGTGCAGCGATACAGTGAGACAGGATACAGTGAGACAGGGACCCTGAGACAGAATATAGAGAGGCAGGATACCCTGAGACAGGGACTCTGAAACAGAATACAGTGAGGCAGAGACCCTGAGACAGAATACAGTGAGACAGGATACCCTGAGACAGGGACCCTGAGACAGAATACAGTGAGACAGGATACCCTGAGACAGAATACAGTGAGACAGAATACCCTGAGACAGAATACAGTGAGACAGGGACCCTGAGACAGAATACAGTGAGACAGGGACCCTGAAACAGGATACAGTGAGACAGGGACCCTAAGAGAGGATATGATGAGACAGAATACCCTGAGATAGGGAGCCTGAGACAGCATACCCTGAGAAAGGATACAGTGAGACAGGGACCCTGAGACAGGACACAGGTGACAGGATAGCCTGAGACAAGATATAGTTACACAGGATATCCTGAGACAGGATACAGTGAGACAGGGACCCTGAGACAGGATATGGTGAGACAGGTCACAGTGAGACAAGATACCCTGAGACAGGATACAGTGAGACAGAATACTCTGAGACAGGATACCCTGAGATAGGATACAGTGAGACAGGGACCCTGGGGCTAACCTGCTGCCTAGTTTATCGCTCACAGATTGATTGGAAATTTCAGAGAATCCCCTGAGGAGCAGGATCTGGATTCTGTCTCCAAAACTACCAGCAGAACAAGAAACATAAGGAGGAAATCTTCAGAAAGGGGTCCAACGTGAATAACCAAACATCCCTAAGCTGCGCATGGCCTTGATTTGCGTACTGGAACACCAGCGAGCTGCTAAAACTGAATCTTTAATAACTCCAGTTCTTCTATCCCTTTATATGTGATTGTTCTTTTCTTTGTTCTTCCCGATTCTCACCCACTAGCTAATCCTTAATCCCCGATCACACACCCCAGGAGGGTGAAGGCTAACACGTGCTTCCTCTGACAATCTCACTGTCTTTTCAAGCTGCTGCTCAGGGAAAGAAGCGCACTTCCTGCCCTGTTCTGCATGCATAAGCTCACAGGTGCCCGTGATTGGCTAGAGTCACTCTGATTGGATCGGAGACAGAGAGTGTATGTTAGCGTTTCTATGGTAACAGTGTATACAGGGTCTTGTTTGGTGCTGTTGACGATCCATTAAAGGCTTATTGTGGTACAGGCATTTATAGCTGCTACAACATATGTAGGAACAGGAACTAACTTGTTTCACAGATGTTCCTCAGTGTTAGAAGTAACTCTAAACAAAAAGTAATCCTAACTTTCTAAAGTTTAGAATGGGTTTTAAAATATCTGGTAGCCTGGTGATAGCAGCCATATGTGAAGCGTAAACATCAATGTTCTTGAGAGAAAGACAGAGAAAAAAAGAGAGAGAGAGAGAGAGAGAGAGAGAGAGAGAGAGAGAGGATCTCATAATGTTTGTCTAAATGAAACCTTGAGGCACTGACTATAAATCAGATCTCCAGAACATCTCAAGGACGTTCCAGTTGGGATTGTGAGTGAATCACCAGCTCCTGTAACGGTGTGTTCTAGAGCAGGACAGCTGAGGTGATCAGTCAGCTTCAGCACGTTGGCTGCGAGCCTCTGATACCAACCACATCCTCTTTAAACCAAGCGTGGTGTTAGAGAGCGAGATCTCCTGAAACCTTCAGCAAACTTCTCAGCACTCACATCCCAAACAGGTCAAAATGACACAATCAATCAAAATCAGACTTCAAATCAAAGTCTCTGCTGCTATTTGTTACATGCGTACCTGCTTTAAATACTAGCGAGCGCTACAAGATCAATGGCTGCCTGATTCGCTGGCTACATGCACAGGACTGCATAATGGGACAGAGTATCGATCCAGCCTCTGAGGCTATTTGTGCCCTGATGATATCTCCATCCAAAAAAAACACCTCAGCGTGCACCATTCAGTCCCAAATGGACACTTGGCGGTAAGAAGCAAACATGTCTTTCATCCCCCTTCCCGCTCCCTGCCCCTCCCTCACTGCAAGCGCGATTCCCAACTTTCAGCAAACGAAAATAGATCAATCTTTTTTTTTTATACTTACATCATAGGTGGCTGGTGTTCAAGCTGTGCAAATGAAAAGCTTCTCAAAAGCCAGAACAATTCTGAACGAAGAGAGGTTTCATAAGGAAATAAGCTGTTTGGAAAAATCCAAGAAATCCGTTGTCTTTTGCGTCTTGCAAAAAAGATGCAAAGCAAGCTTCAGAGAATTCTAAATCCAAGTGCGGAGTTGCTCAAGTTCAGCATTGGAGCCGCGAGGCAGCAGAGCGAGGCATCCGTCCTGTCCCTGTCGACTTCCCCCGGAATCCGCGGACCGGATTGAGGTAGTGTCTGGCTCCGTCTAGCTCCAACTGCTCTGCAATCCGTGCCTTATTGGCCAAATTCCTGCACTGGTTTGAGACACGGTCCTCTGCCGCCTCCCTGTCACACACAGCAGCCACTCAGCCAGGCACAAAAGTCACCATGGCAACGGGGGATCCAGCAGCCTCCCGCCCTTTTTTTCCACTGAGTGCTCAGCATTTCATCACAAAAGATGCCCCTCCTACAGGCTTCACACGCCGAATGCCCACCTCCATCCGAGAGCTTTACAATCGCTCTGCGCGGAAAGGAGGAGGCGCGTCACTGAATGCCAAAAAGAGCGGCTGTCAATCACCGCACATGTTGCTATGACTTCCTTTTTGTTATCTTCTTCTTCTCTCTGTCTAGCTGTCATCCTTTCCGTCACTCCAGCAGCTTTGTCTAAAAATATGAAATCTCCTGAAATCACGGCAAACTCTCACAGCGAGTCAGTCACCGGGATGAAACGGAGTGTGAAGGCATTATGTGTTCTGAACTGGTAAAAATACAGATAGGAATACGAGGAAGACTACCTGTTACTCTTCTAGGGTTTTTTAAAGCTTACCCGAAAGGTTTACGGTGCATCCAGAAATTTTATGCATTTACATTCATTCATTCATTCATTCATTCATGAAGCTGCTGGAGTGATGCAGCTGAGGTTGAGGAACTGAGGAAGCCTTAATCTGACATCTGGGCCACGCCCACTTCTGCTCTAATGCCTCATTCGTCAGAGCTCAGGTGTAGAAATCAGAGCTCAGTATGATGTATTTCTGACCTCTATGCAGTGGAGATGTTCATCTTTTGATAGCAACAAGCCAAAGAGCTAACTGGTGAGTGATACAAGTGATTAAAGTTTTTCTTGCCAAAGGTCAACTAATGAGTCACGGTTACAGATTCTACGAGCGAATACGCAGAATACAGATGTTCATCGATCTATGGATCAAACACTCAGTGTGTTTAATATACAGTGTGACTCATTCGAAGGTAAGAAGTTTTACTGATAATGCTGTGAGCGGCCATGTTGATCTGATGTCACTGGCTGAACTCAGAGTTGAGGCCACAAAGATCCTGAGTAGCAAGAAGAGTTAAAGGAGGAGTTCAGTGGGGAAATAAAGGAGGGGTTCAGGGGGAGTTAAAGGAGGGGTTCGGGGGGATTAAAAGAGGGGTTCGGAGGGAATTACAGGAGGAGTTCAGGGGAGTTGAAGGAGTTAAAGGAGGAGATCAGGGGGTGATAAAGGAGGAGTTCAAGGGGAGATAAAGGAGGAGATCAGGGGGTGATAAAGGAGGAGTTCAGGAGGAGAAAAAAGGAGGAGTTCAGGGGAAGATAAAGAAGGAGTTCAGGGGGAGATAAAGGAGGAGTTCAGGGGGAGATAAAGGAGGAGTTCAGGGGGAGATAAAGGAGGAGTTCAAGAGAGATACAGCATGAGTTCAGAGGGAGATAAAGGAGGAGTTTGTGGGAGATAAAGGAGGAGTTTGTGGGAGATAAAGGAGGAGTTCAGGGGAGATAAAGGAGGAGTTTGTGGGAGATAAAGGAGGAGTTCAGGGAAGATAAAGGAGAAGTTTGTGGGACATAAAGGAGGAGTTCAGGGGGAGATAAAGGAGGAGTTCAGGGGGAGATAAAGGTGGAGTTCAGGGGGAGATAAAGGAGGAGTTCAGGGGGAGATAAAGGAGGAGTTCAGGGGGCGATAAAGGAGGAGTTTGTGGGAGATAAAGGAGGAGTTCAAGGGGAGATAAAGGAGGAGTTCAGGGGGAGATAAAGGAGGAGTTTGTGGGAGATAAAGGAGGAGTTTGTGAGAGATAAAGGAGGAGTTTGTGGGAGATAAAGGTGGAGTTCAGGGGGAGATAAAGGTGGAGTTCAGGGGGAGATAAAGGAGGGGTTTGTGGGAGATAAAGGAGGAGTTCAGGGGGAGATAAAGGAGGGGTTCAGGGGGAGATAAAGGTGGAGTTCAGGGGGAGATAAAGGAGGGGTTTGTGGGAGATAAAGGAGGAGTTCAGTGGAGATAAAGGAGGAGTTCAGGGGGAGAAAAAGGAGGAGTTCAGGGGGAGATAAAGGAGGAGTTCAGTGGAGATAAAGGAGGAGTTCAGGGGGAGAAAAAGGAGGAGTTCAGGGGGAGATAAAGGAGGAGTTCAGGGGGAGATAAAAGAGGAGTTCAGGGGGAGATAAAGGAGGAGTTTGTGGGAGATAAAGGAGGAGTTCAGGGGGAGATAAAGGAGGAGTTTGTGAGAGATAAAGGAGGAGTTTGTGGGAGATAAAGGTGGAGTTCAGGGGGAGATAAAGGAGGAGTTTGTGAGAGATAAAGGAGGAGTTTGTGGGAGATAAAGGTGGAGTTCAGGGGGAGATAAAGGAGGAGTTCAGGGGGAGATAAAGGAGGAGTTCAGGGGGAGATAAAGGAGGGGTTCAGGGGCAGATAAAGGTGGAGTTCAGGGGGAGATAAAGGAGGAGTTCAGGGGGAGAAAAAGGAGGAGTTCAGGGGGAGATAAAGGAGGAGTTCAGTGGAGATAAAGGAGGAGTTCAGGGGGAGAAAAAGGAGGAGTTCAGGGGGAGATAAAGGAGGAGTTCAGGGGGAGATAAAAGAGGAGTTCAGGGGGAGATAAAGGAGGAGTTTGTGGGAGATAAAGGAGGAGTTCAGGGGGAGATAAAGGAGGAGTTCAGGGGGAGATAAAGGTGGAGTTCAGGGGGAGATAAAGGAGGAGTTCAGGGGGAGATAAAGGTGGAGTTCAGGGGGAGATAAAGGTGGAGTTCAGGGGGAGATAAAGGAGGAGTTCAGGGGGAGATAAAGGTGGAGTTCAGGGGGAGATAAAGGTGGAGTTCAGGGGGAGATAAAGGAGGAGTTCAGGGGGAGATAAAGGTGGAGTTCAGGGGGAGATAAAGGAGGAGTTCAGGAGGAGATAAAGGAGGAGTTCAGGGGAAGATAAAGGAGGAGTTCAGGGGGAGATAAAGGAGGAGTTCAGGGGGAGATAAAGGAGGAGTTCAGGAGGAGATAAAGGAGGAGTTCAGGGGAAGATAAAGGAGGAGTTCAGGGGGAGATAAAGGAGGAGTTCAGGGGGAGATAAAGGAGGAGTTCAGGAGGAGATAAAGGAGGAGTTCAGGGGAAGATAAAGGAGGAGTTCAGGGGGAGATAAAGGAGGAGTTCAGGGGGAGATAAAGGAGGAGTTCAGGAGGAGATAAAGGAGGAGTTCAGGGGAAGATAAAGGAGGAGTTCAGGGGAGATAAAGGAGGAGTTCAGGGGGATCTTTGGGGATCTGTGTTTTTTCCAGTTTGGTTGAGTTGAGATACGGATAGTGGTATTGTGTTAAATAAAAGAACAAAAAAAGCTAACACAAAAAGCATTAACCAATTAACACTGGAAATGTATAAAAACAGCAGAGCAGAGCGAGGCTACATCCTGGTTTATTGGAGGCAGTGCTCTGTCTCCTGACTCAGCCAGAGAGTGTCACTCGCTCCAGCATGCATTATTCAGAGCCTGGACGCTGCTACATCACTCGGCGCTAAACGGCCCGTCTGATCCAGCATGTGCTAAATTAGACCCAAATCCGTGCCAAGGAGCCATCCTGGAGGCGAGGCAGTGTTTTTATGCAGTCAAGCTGCAAGTCGTATACAACTGCCAGCTCTGCAAGCTGCACACAAACATTTCATGAGTGTGTGAAAGATGAGATGCTGACTTTACAGCTTTTATGACATTGCCAACAATAAGGGCTTAAAATCTCAAACTAAAATTTAACATCTAATAACTAACAAAATATCAGCAGTGAAACGATGAGGGCGGAGCCATCGCAAGGCCTCGGGGGTGGAGTAATACCACATATGCTAATCAGAAACATTTCATTCAAACAAATATAAACACTTAGCCTTTGAATCATTCTGATTCTATAGTGTCATTTCTGCTGTTTTTTATTGATCTGTCTAGATTTAGGCTCCGCCCACACATAACGTTATAACGTTTTGTCAATTTTTTTAGTTTTCTCCTGGCCACTGAGTATGTGTTGGGTCACTGAAGGCAAAGATTTTCAGATGTTTAGCAGTTTTTAAAAAAATTTCCAGCGTTTTCTTGTGAACAGAAAAAATGTACCTTTTGGAAAACGTTAATGCGACGACGTGGTCAGTCCCCATACATGACTTCTAATTTGTTAATCTTTTTTCTTGCTTTTCTTTTTCTCTACCGCACCACACGTAGCACTTAACGAAGCATTTGATGTTAGTTTTCTGACTTTATCGCCCCCTCCTGGACTGCCCATGAAATCATGAAACCTTTTTTTTTTGGTAAAAAATTCTCCTATATAGACAGAAATTTTCATGAATTACATTTTTAAAAATATCTGTACAGGGCCTAATTTTTTTTGGAATTTTCTCATCTGAATTTATTTTAAAGAAGGCTAATGAGGCTGCATCTACACACTGAGCTAGAAAGAGTTCAGCTCCAGAGCTCCAGCCTTCATTCTGCTCCATTTCGTTTCCTTCTAAATGCTGAAGCTCTTGATTTTAATCCAATTCGAAGATCTTATTCCCTCAAATCGCTGTGTTTTAATTGAAAGATGAAAGTCCCTGCTACAACACGGTACAACCCGAGCGGCACTGGCTAACAAACAGAGATTTGTTTAGAAGATTAGCGAGCCGCCGTGCTGCTTACTAACAGCCTCTATTCTCTCTGTTCATCAGGGAAATGGTGAGGAACCAGAACCAGGAAAGGAGAAATGACCCGTTGGTCCATTACGAGCCGAGGAACAGAATGAGATCGACATCGAACTCCTCTCCTGTTTGCTGAAAGTTGAAGGTTTCTCAGTTGCGGAACTCGAGTCTTTACGTGAAGGCGTGAAAAAACAAAACAAAACACAGGCTTGATGGAATTGTAATCTACATTTTCTTCAGATGTTAGTCAAACACATCCAGGTACAAGGATGAGTCCATGCGAGAGCCACGCTGTGTGCGAGAGCCCTCACTCGCAGTTTCAGTGATTCAGCACAGAATCTCATTACGCTCCCTGGAGAGGGTCACCTGACCAAGCGCAGGTCATGTGACCTGGATGACCGACTGAACTCGTGCATCCCTCAGGCATATCCTCACTCCTCCACCCACTTCCCTTTCTTTCTCTTTCTAAAAGGAAGTTGGAGTTTATCCCTGATTGGATTTAACATCAATCAGTCTACTTTTATGCCTTCAAATAAAAATAAAATCGAAATTCCTTACTTTCAATTACTCAAATGATCAATAATCTGAAAAAAAAAAAGAACTGTCCAGGTAAGTTAAAAAAATAAATGAATAAATCAGTAATATGCTTAAGATTCAGCGTAATTATAGAAAATCTCTCTTTTTTTTTAAACAAAATACACTCCAGAAATGTTGACGCCGTTCCGAACTGTTGCGAGATGCGGCTGATAAAAATCGATCTTCACCTGCCTCTCTCTCTTTTCTCTCTCTAGAAGATAATAAGACATAAAAATCACAGCTTTTTATCTTTCTCAGAAAGAAAAGATGAAGTGTAAACTCCTCTGACCCGAAACTATCACAAAACATAAGACGAGTTCCAGCTTCACCTCTGACTGTTACAAACGCTCTGAAACCGGAGACTCCCTCCGTAACTCACCAAGAAACTTTACAGAGAACCATATCAACAATTCCACACGATTTCTAATGCACACTGACACACAAACATGTTCCACAAAATTCATCAACACCTTCTGACCAATCAGAGAGCAGAATTCATCAGCACTGTGGTACAAAAATACTAACAGAACTCAATTAAAGAGTCATAGCAGTTCCTTTTGGACCTCTTTCTCTCCATTCTCTGCACTACAGCAGAAGATTCTTCATTTTTATTGTCTTTTCTTTTTTAATTCGACTTGGACACATGCCACACTGCCCCCTAGTGCACACATTCAGGTCATAAAGAAGAGCAGGAGTATATAAATCAGCCTCGTGGCAGCAAGTTTGAAAAGAGAGATTACTACAAACTCCTCGTTTATTTTCTAAACCAGACTTCCTGTATCGCCGAAGCCCTCGGCCGCCCTTCCTTCTCCGACCTCGGGTTCTTTTCAGTAGACTACGGCGTTAGCTACCGATCGCCGGAGTCAGCTTTTTCATTCAGCTCCATTTATTATCCTGGGGTCACTTCTGTGTTTCTGCTAAGAGAAGCGCCGGACCGCACGCAGGATACAGTCTGAAATGAAGTATGGATTTTTCACAAGCTTCCAAATACCTGGAGCTACAGAGGGAAGTCATGTTGAGTTTATCATGGCTGCTGGGACGGAATCCGTGCTCCAGATATTTACAAGGAAGGAAGATTTTATAGAACAGGACACGAGACTGAAAAATAGCCAAGGTCAGATCACAGTATCAAAATAAAAGGCAAACTGGAATATCCCAGAAAAGTAGGAAAGACTTTGCAAAGCATCATGGGAATTGTACTCATCAGTCCATCCAGGATTTGTGATTATTGCAGACAAAAATGTGGCTTTTTTCCACAAAAAATGAAACTCCTCCCTGAGAGAGACATATGTAATAACTTTTATGAGAGCTGTGCTCATTTAAGAAAAACTGCAAGATCTTCAGAATCTCAGCGTTTGCTTGGATTTTGTGTTCATTTCTGACCATCATCAAATCCTGGAAGTTCTGATTTTTGTGTGGATGAAGACATTTTTAATATAAACACAACCACAATTTCTCCTTTGAAGCATTTCAGGACGAAAACATCACGTCGAGCTCGATTCACCTCCACTCACAGATCACCTCTTACTTTAGCCACACCCCATAATCGATAAATAACCAGTCATAATGGCTGCAAATGCGCTCTGAAATTCTCACAACAACCCAGTAAAAACCACAAGATAAACAAACTTCAAATCTGGAGGCTCTACGCAACCGGCCCCGGACTGCGGAAGTTAATGGATTTCAAAAATCAGATTAAGAATGTAATGGGCAGGTAAGACAGCGCTTACAGGTAATTTAAGGTGGCAGTCGAACACAACGCTACAGGCGCTGTCACGAAAAAGGAGAAAGAATGATAGAAAAAAGTAGTAGATGAATAAACTTAAATAAAGTAATAAATAGAATATATTCTACAGTGTGTGTGTGTGTGTGTGTGTGTGTGTGTGTGTGTGTAAAACACTCTGGAGGAACTGTATAATAACTAGTAAAACTGCCACATGTGCATATTTTACATGATGTACAGCACACAGAGCTCCAGAATAATGAACACGCTGCACTTGACTACAATAGCTGTGTGTGTGTGTGTGTGTGTGTTTTCCAAGAAGTGTAAAGGGCCACACTGTACTTATTAAGGCAACTTATGGTTATTTAAATCAGATCTTCTCTGCATCCAGTTTGAATGTTTTCAGAGCTTGAGGTTCTGCCTGTTCTCCTGATCAGCATCTTTTTTTCCTCTGCAGGAATCGACTCTCACGTCTCGTCTGTATTAAAGCTAATAAAAAGGTTATATTTGTGCAGTAATTGACTCCACACTGTTTATACCACCTCAGAAAAAATTCCATCCATCATTCAGGCCATCAGCAGGAACGCAGGGCTGTGTTTACGCTACGGATAAAGACGAAGGCGTCGATTCATTTCACTTTTAGATGCAGTTGCCAGGGCAACCTGGAATCGATTGATTGCAAACCATGTTTTAGTAACGAAATAAAATTCAAATACAAATTTTATTTATTCACATTGCCGGACTAGTGTACAAATGTCCAGATCATAAAAAGTAGAACAGAAAAATAGAATTTAAATAGAAAAAAAGGAAAAAGTCGAACAGAAAAATAGAATTTAAATAGAAAAAAAGGAAAAAGTAGAACAGTAAAATAGAATTTAAATAGAAAAAAAATCAAATAAAAATAGTTGCAGTAAAAATAGAATTGTGTCTACCATTAATTGGAATAAATATATTTAAAATATAAAAATATTTATATTTTATTATTTTTATGTATATACTGTGTTCTGTTTGAGGAATGCTGAAGAGAAAATATAATCCCTGAGCAGTCTTTTCAGAGAAGGCACTTGATCACTGATAACCATCCCCATTTTTTTTTCCCTGATGTTGGTCATATAATAAGCTGTTCGTCTGTCAGGCTCAGCGTCCTAACGCCTGCACTCAGAGTAGACACAACAAAAAATGAGTTCATGCCCTTACAAGCTGAGATTGGAAGCTCGGCGAAATATCATCCTAAAATGTCACTGGCTAAATGCCAAGCTCGAGACGGAGCAGTTTGTCACGGGCCTGAGCGAGCTACTGGACAACTTTTACACACGTGCATGGATTCTTTCTCTCCTCGGCTGCATTAAAACGTCCGGCCGGTGTCTGGGAGTGCTCAGAGACTGGAGATAAACAAACAGAGACGGTGTGAGGCTGAAAGGTCAGATTAGCAATCAATAACGGAAGCACAGTCTGTCCGGCTCGTGTCCTGAGAGTCGGCCATCTTGTGTGTTTATAATGTAAAGGATGTATCTCTATTCTGAAGTTTGTGCTGTGATTAATGGGAAAGTTTTTAAGTGAGGATTAAAGTCAGACTCGCAATCCTGGGACGATCTGAACAGAGGAGTTTACACGTCTTGGCAGTTGGTAACATGGCATTAATTTTTTCCTACCTTTTAAACTTGCAGGAAGAGAAGTTTAAAATTGCCTTTTTGTGTGTGTGTGTGTGTGTGTGTGTGTGTGTGTGTGTTTAAAAAATCCTGTTTAAAAAAATTTAAAAAAATTTAATTTCATTCTAAATAAAAAAAAATATATAATATAATATAATATGATATGATGTGATGTGAGGGAGAATTGGTGAGGAAATAACTGTAGCTTAATTAATTAATTGATTCATTAATTGTATGACAACAATGACAACAATATAAAGCGTGAGACACCTTCTAACTGCAGTGGTTTGAAGAGGAATAAAATTTCAGGACGGCATCACAACCGGTACGCTAACGTTCTAAAGGTTCTTTCAGAAAAAGGATTAGTCTCAGAAGGGGATTAGTAGCCCCTCTGAAAGAGGGAAAGTGCCACTTTACCTTGTTTGATGTAAGTGGCACTGAGTAACAGAAGGATGAAGCTTTATTAGGACGGATGTGTTGCGTAGACGGCGTGGACGGGACGGGTCGGATCGGACTGGAACGACATCAAAATGCTCTGAGACGAAGCTCCTGAAGGCTGAGTGCCGTCCTGAAGTATCCGTGGCAGCTTGTGTTTTTGCTCGAACGCTGAGGCTGGTCATTAACTGAGGAGCTGAATATATTTTAAGGTGCGTGAGTAGAGAACTCATCAAACTCATGCCATAACGGCCTTCCTCTGAGATCGCTTGTTCTTAGTAGTCCAATTAAATAATACATTACACTGAATTTACATTCACACACCCCTTTCAGTCAGAGCAAGACTTTTTACCCGTATGCTCCAGTCCCTGCAGATCACCTGGGATCTTCACCAGAACGTTCAGAGCTTTCAACTTCTTCTTCTGCCTGAAACTAGAATTTAATCACTTCTACCTTATTCCCATCTGTACGGACGATCCGATCGTAAACACGTGTTAATGCGCTGTCTCCTTTTCATTCATTAAAACAAGCTGGTGATGAGATCTGGCTGCTGAAGAGCTGAACACTAAAAGCCTTTACACTGAAAAACAAGAAAAGAAAGAAAAGAAAGAAATCCATGAGCCGGAGCTTCTAAGAGATGCATGGCTTTAAATGTGTAATGTCTCTGTGTCCCAGTTCATAAAATAACAAGTCCGCTCTGTGATGTAGCGAAGGAGCAGAAATCCAAAACCAGGAATGTTTTTATTCTGGCCCGAAGCGGTCTACCTGCAGGGGTGGAGTGATGGAGTGGAGTCAAATAAATAAATGAATGAATGAATAAATAAATAAATAAATAAATAAATAAATAAATAAATATTTTTAAAAAATAAAATAAATAAACAAATAAATATATTTTTTAAAATAAATAAATAAATATATTTTTCAAAATAATAAATAAGTAAATAAATGTGACGACTGTAAAATATGAATAACACCAACTGCTGTTTTTGATTCTCAGCATCGACACATTTATTATTGAAGTGTATAGAAACGAACATAAATAGAACGCCATTTTTTAATTTTCAAAGATAACGAGTGATTAACATGTTCAGAGTAAATATTCATCATCAGAAACTTTCAAAATTCATAGCTTAAACCTGACATGAAGTTTTATAAGCCCTTATTACTACTTCAGCAGTGTTTATGATCAGAGAGACATGAGGATTCGATGGAAGACAGATCACAATCTGATCTAATTATGGGTTATGTGTTATGTTTAGACAGCTGGGCTACACACACACACACACACACACACACACGATTTAATACCAAAAAATAAAACAGAGGCATGACTCAGTTACACTCGAATCTGATCTGGAAGTTGAATGGTATTTATGTTTTTTTATGATATCATCTGGTTCGAGAAGCAGAACTGAATTCAGCTCCAGTGTCTGATACGGCAAAGAAAAAAAAATCCTGTTTTTGAAAGTTAGAATATCTTAAAAAAAAAATTACAGGAAGACAAATCTGAGATTATTCAACCGATTTCTTGATGCATTTTGTTCTAGCAGCAGATCATTTTTACTTATTTTACACATTTTTTTTTAGAAAAAAGCAAAAATATCTGCCGGTAGAACAAACTTAAAAATATTAACACATGCCTAGTAATAGATTTAAAAATTTCATATTTTAATAGGAGATACATTAGACGAGAATCAAGATATTATCTCTTACATGAGATGTCGCTTTTTTGTTTACTCAAAAACACTGTAGGTGAAAATTAAATACATAAATATTGAAGTTTTCCATGTTTAAATGAAGAAATCATGACCATAGTGATGGATTTTTTACAGTCCATCTGTACTTATATTTCTTTATGACACCCAGAAGAACTCATGGCTGTTTTTGACCCCATCCGGCTTCCACATCCTTTCTCATCATCGTTTCTGTTAATTCTTCTTATTAACTCCTTAATTTTACGACTTACAAAGTTGTGCGTTCCTTCATTAACTTTAAACCCTGGGCTTCAGTCTAAACTCCATGTGTGTACTTCCGATTTAACAGATAGCAAAAACAATTATTGTTTAATATTAAAAATGTGATCAATTATCTTCCAGGACACTTTTTATGAGATATCATGGATACCGTCAGTATTTTTATAGCAAAATCTGAGTTCGAAGCAGATGATTAGATTTTGGAATTTAATACTAAATCTTTTACGTTCCCTCCTTTAGATTGTCCAAACATTTATTTTTTCAGACATTAAAAAATTAAAAGTGGAAAAGTTGTTGTTTTTAAATATAATTCCCCTGATTCACTGACCTTTAGAGAAATAAAAAAACTATTTAAAAAGATTTTTAAAATTTTTTCAGCCTTTGTTAATCCAAAAATTTGTTTAGCAACTAAAAAACAAAAGCAATAAAATTCCAAATATTCCAATCAAAACCCTCAGAGTCCACAAACTGGGAAAAAAAAGGTAATTAGACTAATATGCATAAGTGTTTTTTTTCTACTCCAGCGTTATTGCTTGCTTTCAAGGAGAGCGCTAATTTTGCGAAAGCTTTCTTTCATTAGCAACTGCGCCGGAGCCTTGCGATGGTGGCGATCGAGGGATTTATGATGAAAAAAAACACAAACACGACAGAACTAACAAGAAGAACCCAGTGAGCTGCAGAGATAATAACGACTTCCAACTGTTCGCTCTTGTTTGAGCTGAACCGAACACGACGCTCCTGAAATCAGGGCCCGGCTCGGCTCGGCAGCGGTCCTAATCGGGATCCCACAGAAGGTTTATCTAAGAACGCGGGAGCCGTCGCTCGTCATGAACAGACGTACGTTCTCCTCGTTTAATTTCCATTAACGCTCGGTCCATGCAGGGCGGCGGTTTATTTATGCAAAAACAAATGCGGTGCAGCAGCGAATACAGCAGCTTGTGGGGGGAAAATAATTAGTCAAATGAAGCGTGATGTGAATATTCTTTGCCAAAAATAAACAAGGATGCAGCGGAGATCTGGCAACGCAGACTGGATCTGGGGAGAATAAAAATTTGACGTCAATATACAACAATTTCACGCACTGAAGTAATATTAATGTGCTCGTTCTGGTACGTTCTGGTTTCTATAGCAACAGCTTGTCCACAGGGACTGGTAGGTGTGTGTGTGTGTGTGTGTGTGTTGATATGGTTGGTGAAGGATGGAAGGAGTCTCTAGCATCAGAGTTCGTAACAAGTTTTCTGACATCTTCAGACAAGTGGCTAATGAGCGAAAGAGTGTTTATAGTTGCTCTAATGTCCATCAGAACAGGAACTGACCAGTTCCATGGTATTTAATGTAACAATAAATGGATAAAAATCCCACTATGGAAGTATAAAGAAGCTTAAATCCTTCTATATAAGACTCTGTGAAAATATCTTTGCTTATAAGACTCTGCATGCTCTCTGTATAAAATTTAAAGTGATACCGATAGTGTAAGAAAGACGATACACACACACTCACACACACACACACACACACACTGTGGCAGCAAAATAATCTGTAAAATACACCTGAGTGCTGTGAAGAAAACGATACCTCTGCTGTGATTAGAGTATAAAATGCTATTTTTCTGAGCTCTGGGTAAATAGATTAAGTTTAATTACAATCTCTGCAAACAAACATCTGCAAAAAGAAAAAAAAATCCCATTTAGACAAAAATATGAAGAGTAAACGGAGAAGGATCCGCTTTCAGAAACTGCCTAAAACTAAGCGTGTAATTTAAGCATCCAAAAAAATAAAAAACAAACCAAGCTGATCTCTGTTCCTTAATTGGCTTTTCTGTGCAATCTGATGAGGGACGCGAGAGTTCAGTGGACTGGAAGCTAACAAACACCAGCGCTGCTCAAAATAAGGCTAAAAATAACCACAGCCAATCAAAACCAGCGGAACTCCAACCTGAGGCACTGCTGAGGGGATGGGGAGGTAGAGTCCATGCTGTCGCTCTGAGGTTTCTCCTCAGGTTTCATCTCAGAGTCAGAGTCTGAACAGAGTCAGAGTCAGAGTCTGAACAGAGTCAGAGTCTGAACAGAGTCAGAGTCAGAACAGAATAAAGAGTTAGAGTCAAAACAGAGTCAGAACAGAGTCAGAGTCAGAAAAGAGTCAGACTCAGAACAGAGTCAGAGTCTAAACAGAGTCAGACTCAGAACAGAGTAAAGAGTCAGAGTCAGAACAAAGTCAGAATTATAGTCAGAGTCAGAACTAAGTAGAGTCAGAGTCAGAACAGAGTAAAGAGTCAGAACAAAGTCAGAACAGAGTCAGAATTAGAGTCAGAGTCAGAACAGAGTCAGAGTGTCAGAATAGAGTCAGCGTAGCATGAGATCAACTCTTATAGATTAAACACTGTATTAAACACTCTACTTATACACATCCTGCATAATACTGATCTTCTGTGTGATCTTCTGTGTGATCTTCTGTGTGATCTGTGTGATCTTCTGTGTGATCTGTGTGATCTTCTGTGTGATCTGTGTGATCTTCTGTGTGATCTTCTGTGTGATCTTCTGTGTGATCTGTGTGATCTTCTGTGTGATCTTCTGTGTGATCTGTGTGATCTTCTGTGTGATCTGTGTGATCTTCTGTGTGATCTGTGTGATCTTCTGTGTGATCTGTGTGATCTTCTGTGTGATCTGTGTGATCTTCTGTGTGATCTTCTGTGTGATCTTCTGTGTGATCTGTGTGATCTTCTGTGTGATCTGTGTGATCTTCTGTGTGATCTTCTGTGTGATCTGTGTGATCTTCTGTGTGATCTGTGTGATCTTCTGTGTGATCTTCTGTGTGATCTGTGTGATCTTCTGTGTGATCTGTGTGATCTTCTGTGTGATCTTCTGTGTGATCTTCTGTGTGATCTGTGTGATCTTCTGTGTGATCTGTGTGATCTTCTGTGTGATCTTCTGTGTGATCTTCTGTGTGATCTTCTGTGTGATCTTCTGTGTGATCTGTGTGATCTTCTGTGTGATCTGTGTGATCTTCTGTGTGATCTTCTGTGTGATCTTCTGTGTGATCTGTGTGATCTTCTGTGTGATCTTCTGTGTGATCTGTGTGATCTGTGTGATCTTCTGTGTGATCTGTGTGATCTTCTGTGTGATCTGTGTGATCTTCTGTGTGATCTGTGTGATCTTCTGTGTGATCTTCTGTGTGATCTGTGTGATCTTCTGTGTGATCTGTGTGATCTTCTGTGTGATCTGTGTGATCTGTGTGATCTTCTGTGTGATCTTCTGTGTGATCTGTGTGATCTTCTGTGTGATCTTCTGTGTGATCTGTGTGATCTTCTGTGTGATCTTCTGTGTGATCTGTGTGATCTTCTGTGTGATCTGTGTGATCTTCTGTGTGATCTGTGTGATCTGTGTGATCTTCTGTGTGATCTTCTGTGTGATCTGTGTGATCTGTGTGATCTTCTGTGTGATCTGTGTGATCTTCTGTGTGATCTTCTGTGTGATCTGTGTGATCTTCTGTGTGATCTGTGTGATCTGTGTGATCTTCTGTGTGATCTTCTGTGTGATCTGTGTGATCTTCTGTGTGATCTTCTGTGTGATTTTCTGTGTGATCTGGGGTGGTTTCTATGAATACCTTATCGTTTCCATAGCAACAGCTCATTCACAATCTGCATAAACTGTTAAAATATAATCCATGTTACAGTGATGTTGACTGCATAAGGAGGTGTGTGTGTGTGTGTGTGTGTGTGTGTGTGAGAGAGAGAGATGAGTTGAAGGAGTCTCCAGTGTCAGTGCTGTGTTACAGTCAGAGGTGAAGCTGGAAATGTTACATTTCTGTAGGACAGAGGAGTTTACACTGCTGTGCGGTTTCCATGGAAACATGACAAACTGGGTTGTTTTAATATTTAAACTTTAAAGGAGAGAAGGGTATGTGTGTGTGTGTGTGTGTGTTGTGTTGTGTGTACAGGTGTGTGTATGTGTGTGTGTATGAATAAGTGAGTGTGTGTTCATGTGTTTGTGTGTGTACATGTGTCTGTGTACAGGTGTGTGTGTGCGTGTGTGTGTGTGTGTGTATTATATAAAAGGGAAGTGTTATGTATTTATATATATATAGAATGAACAGGAATAAATAAAGACTCCATTTGTGTAATGTTGCGTTAGACGACATCAGGGAACACGTCAGCAGTCCAATTAAACAAACAAACAAATAAACAAACACGTGTTATGTTTCTTTTGTAAGTCTGACCTCTCTGCAGCGTGGCTCAGCTCGCTCTTGATGGACCGCTGATTCGGGTTAATTGCACCGAGGAGTTTGAGTCATCTTCATCCTCTTCCTGTCCGCTACACGCAGGAGTGACGTGAATACAGACGCACAGGAGCCCTAATCATCATGCAGCGTGTAGCGCACATTTGTCAACTGTCAGCGATGTGTGAAGGCTTGGTCAGCACCCTGTCCACAGTTAACACATCGGGAGACGTGCTCAGAGGTCAGCTGAGGTCACGGTGTCACAGAGACACTCTGGAGAAGACCGCTGCAAGTCTCACACACTGAGCGAGCTTCTGACATCACAGAGGACCAGTGTCTGGACCTTAAACCTTAAACCCCAAACTACTCCACTGTACAGATCCCTGTGAACGAGGCGTTACTATAGCAACCACACCATATTACCTGCAATCGTGTCTTTGTTACCTCCTGGACCAAGAGTCAGAACAGATGTAAAGAGTCAGAGTCAGAGTGAGTCAGAATCAGAGCATCAGAGTCAAAATCAGAGTCAGAGAGCCAGAGTCTGACTAGAGTCAGAGTCAGAACTGAGTCAGAGTCAGAATCACTTGTAACTCACTTTATCACCTCCTGGACCAATCAGATTCCAGATATCTCCAGCACTGGTGTAACATCTGAAATCAGTCTGTAGCACCGAACACACGCAGAGATAAACAGCAAAGTTCAGGAGAATCAGATGAGGAACTCGAGCGAGGAGAACTCGAGGAGAATCGCGCTTTGAAGTAGGAGCGCTAGACGGCTTAATCAGCGTGGGTGAGCAGAGAAGTGAGCAAATTCTCTCTAAATAAAATCTCGGCAACGTGTGATGGGAACGTCGTCTCCCCGCTCGACGGTGCAGAGATGCTGCTCCGTTAGTTTGTTGATCTCCAACTTGATTAATGTCATCTTCAGGGAAAGCTCGAGGACGGCGGCGTAATCATACCGGAACCCGAACTCACAGAGCCGAGAGATGTTCGCTGAAACGCGGAATAAAAATAAGCTGCTGCTGAATTCCTTTAAAGTCATACGCCCTGGGTTTTTTTCCAAGATAATTCAGGTGTTTGAGATCTCTAAGCGATGTGCAGGTATGAAACCCTGGAAACGCTAGGAATGAAAAAATCCTGTCACGTCTCTTCGTCTGTACAGAGAAATAACGCTAACTCATTACGCTAACTCACCTTCAACCTGGGGACTGTGTGATAGATGTTTGGCTTTTATCTGAGTTTTACACCATTTAATTAGCGCCTGAAAGATACAGGGGTTAACAGGGTCAAGGCTCCAGTTTTAACTTTCATGTTAATTAGCGGAAAGAAATAAAAAAATCTTGATCATTTTTATTTAATTATCGAATCTGTCAGTGGCATGAAGAAGCTCAGAGTATGGAGTTCAGAGTATTTTGGTGAACCAGGAAGTTTCCTGAAATTAAAGGAAGGGGCGTGTCTGTTTCCTCTGAATTGGCTCTGAGTTGTTTGCTAAAATTATTCTGCTTCTTTCATTTATTTATTTATTTATTTATTTATTTATTTATTTTTTCTCTTTAGTGAGAATGACGAGCCGAGTCTTTGACTGTAAAAGCCTGTAAATATCCGCATCACGACTGCTTCCTGATCCTCCAGGCCTCCATTTAAACTTCTTGCCTAGTAAACTAGTAAATTCAGCATTCAGTCATAACAACATGATTGTAGAATGAAGAAAACAACATGTCTCTGTTCTGCACTCACTGTCGATCTTGACCTGATCCTGATCCTCATCCTGCTCTGATTCTGGTCCAGGTTTGATCCTGATCCTGGTCTGATCCTGATCCTACACTGATCCTGATCCTGGTTTGATCCTGGTCCAGGTTTGATCCTGATTCTGGTCTGATCCTGATCCTGATCCTGATCTGATTCTGATCTGATTTTGATCCTGATTCTGATCTGATCCTGATCATGATCTGATCCAAAAAAAACAACAAAAAACAAATCTGGGTGGAATTTTATTTAATTATTAAATCCATATATGCCTCGTCCACATGAAGAAGCTCAACTAGAGATGGAGTTCAGAGTATTTTGGTGAACCAGGAAGTTTCCTGAACTTGAAGGAAGGGGTGTGTCATGCGAGGTGTTTGATAAAATTAGTCCAGGGTTTTGTTTCATTCATTTATTTATTTATGTACTTATATATATATATATATTTGGGGTTTTTTCTTTAGCAAGGATGTCAAGCTGAGTCTTAGATGGCTTTTTGACAGCTTGAGGTAGTTAACATAACATCGTCTCTACAGCCCGATCCATCATCCCTAACATTCATTAATCAACAAAGCACACACACACACACACACACACAGCATTCATACTGCAGGGGACACAAAATAATGACATACAGTATCACTACCTTATTAAAGACTGCCTTAAATAGCCTTAAATTTAATCCCTATAATAGCCTGAGAGGCTTCATTCAGCATGAGAGCGTGCCACTTGATGATGCTGATTGGTAAAAAAAAAAAAAAAAAAAAAGGAGGCAAACAAATAAGCAGGAGGTTCCGACAAAATGAGAGAATCTCTTCACGGCGTGATCACAGGCAGAACGGTGAAAAAGAAACCTTTAAAGGTCAGGATGCTTTAAGAATAGGCTCTGTTTTTAGACTGGAATGCTTGCTATTGACATGACATTTTCCACTTCTGAGAGAGAATGCGATTCCGTATCGAATCTCTTCAGGACACCAACAAAAAAAACAAAAAAAAAACAGATTGCTTTTTGTTTAATTGGTTAAATCTGAAAAAAAGAGATGAGTTGAGCTTTAAAAGAAAGTGACATTTAGGGTTTAGAATGTTTATGATGAGTGAAGCATCATGTGGTGCGATTGGTCTTATCGGATTTTTGTTTATTTATAGCTGCTATAACGTAACTAGCTTCACTGAACATTAAGTGTAACTAGAAACTGATAAAAATCCATAATGTGTCATACTTTTAGTAAATACAAGAGGTAATATTGGCAGTAAAACACTTGAGGTGTGGCGGAGTCGGAAAATAATCAATTCTACATTAACTCTGCTTTAAAATCTGACCATCTGACCACATGACATCATTCTGCCCCTCCAGTGACGTGTCCAAGTTCCAGCAAAACATCATTTCTTCACGTATATTAAATTCCTCCAACGTCGTCTTTAACTCTACGACAGTAACTGAAAGAAAACTGTAGAGCCTGTAAACTTCTGCATCACGACTGCTTCCTGCTCCTCCTGGCCTCCACTTAAACTTCTCTCACTCCTCGCATGGAAACACGGCATGCTGGGAGTTTATGTCGGTTATAAACTCAGCAGTCAGTCATAACAGCAGGATTGTAGAACGAGGAAAACAACATGTCTCTGTTCTGCACTCGCTGTCGATCCTAATCCTGTTCTGATCCCAGTCTATGTCTGATCCTGATCCTGCTCTGATCCTGATCCTGGTCTAATCCTGACCATGTTTGGTCCTGATCCTGGTCTGATCCTGATTCTGATCTGATCCTGGTCCAGGTCTGATCCTGATCAAGGTCTGATCCTGGTCCAGGTCTGATCCTGATTCGGTATGATCCTGATCCTGGTCTGATCCTGATCCAGGTCTAATCCTGATCCTGCTCTGATCTTTATTCTGGTCTGATCCTGATCCAGGTCTAATCCAGATCCTGCTCTGATCCTGATTCTGGTCTGATCCTGGTCCAGGTTTGGTCCTGAACCAGGTCTGAACCTGATCTTATCCTGATCCTAATCCAGGTCTGATCCTGATCTGATCTGATCCTGATCCAGATTTGAGCCTGAGCCTGGTCTAACCCTGACCGGTTTTTCTGCAGCTCCACTGCTCCATCACATTTCTCATATTCCTCAAATTTGTGCTGCTGAAATCAATATTTTCAGAGCTTTTAGCAGCTGCTCTGTTTGTTGGAAACCATATTATAATATATCTACAAGAAGAATTAAAAATAAATAAATAAATAAATGTTAGTTCATCACTTCAATTTACAATGCTTTTGCTTGACTCACACCCATAATAATCTCTGTGTATGTCTAATAAAATGCTTTCTGATATAAATATTGTCTTATGAAACATGTATGAGCCACACTCATACATGTGCCACACTTGTGCCACGCTGGTTTGTTAGCTCACTAGCATAAGTAACATTGTACAGAATGTGACTAGCCGCTACTCTCCAGTCAGCTGTCAACTTTCCTCCAGCTGAATCTTTCCCATGATGCCGAGCACGTGAATGATTGCGGCGGAGATTTAATTCAGCGTGACCGTCCAGTTAAAGGAGACGTTAATCATATATTAGCACTAATAACCATCGACCGGTCAAATGCGAGCCTGTAACTAGATCAATGTTTTTGACGAAATGAGGAAAATAATGAGTTTTTTTTTTTTCAAATGAATGAGAAATAATTTTTCCTCCACGAAACTCTGACACATTTTAATAACCGCTTCCGTATCCCTCCGTTTTTTGGGGTTTTTTTTTTTCATTGTTTCTCAGGAGGAGAATTTAAATTATAGCAATGACAATTAAGGAAATGACTCCGGCTCCTATGTGGCACATTTGGGACGAGTCGAGCTCATTTCCTGGCGCCGCTTGCCTCATTTCCCTCCGAAGCATCAACTCGCTGTACAGTAAATATCCCGCAATGATGCTGCTTACGTTCTCTATGAATCTTTAATGCGAGGTGTTAAAGTTTGTTTTCCACTCAGGCGGCAGGTTGAAGTCGTTCGGCGGCTGCATGAAGCAGATTAGGAGGAGGAAAAAAACACGGGATTTGGCGGTGAATTAACGGTCTGTAAAGTCACTTCGGAGAAGGGAAAAAAAAAGAAGTGGAACATTTCAAGCGCTGGAGCTCAAGCCCAAATCGCAGATCGCAGCAGCTGGTGAGTTTGATTACGACCGAAAAAACAAAACCGTATCATATCATATGCTGGTGTCCGTTAATAAATTCAGTAATAACTCTGGCACTGATTTTTATTCTTTTGTTTTTTGTTTTTTTCTAATAAAGCACTAAAGCTAATACAGTGCAGCTCCAAACAGACACAGTTATCACGCAGAATACAAACAAATTCATTCGTAAAAATTTGCATTTACATCTTTTGTTAAAAAACAGATTATGAAAATCCATTTTAAAAGTTTCTCTACACTTCAGGATAAAGAGAGTCACTCGTGCAAAAACTCCGATCGATACGTTTAATAAAAATTGCAAAATTAAAAACATTTTTAATTTGAAATCATTTCAATTACACAGCAATTTGACAAACACTTTGTCATCGTGAAAGCATCACAGAAGAAAAGAATTACACCGATCAGCCTTAACATAATGACCACCTGCCTAATATTGTGTTGTTCCCCCTTTTGCTGAAAAAACAGCCCTGACCCGTCAAGGCATGGACTCTTCTAGATCCCTGAAGGTGTGTTGTGGGATCTGGCACTAAGATGTTCGGACTTGTTTGTCCAACACATCTCACAGTGGCTCGTCTGTTGGATCGGATCACACGGGCCAGCCTTCGATCCCCACGTGCATCAATGAGCCTTGACCGTCCATGACCCTGTCTCCGGTTCCCCACTGTTCCTTCCTTGGACCACTTTTGATAGATACTGACCACTGCAGACCGGGAACACCCCACAAGAGCTGCAGTTTTGGAGATGCTCTGATCCAGTGGTCTAGCCATCACAATTTGGTCCATCATCAAACTCGCTCAAATCCTTACACTTGTTCATTTTTCCTGCTTCTAACATCAACTTTGAGGACAAAATGTTCACCCACTAACAGGTGCCATGATGAGGAGGAATAAAATCAAGGTTTAGAAGAAATCTTCTACCTACCAGACGATCCAAGATCTTCCTCAACCTTGTTAGCCCTGACAGGATGAGACTGTTATTATCACCAGAGGAGCAATATCATAATTGGGGGGTGCCAATACTTTTGGAACTAGGGTTTTGCAGAAAATTTGAAGGATTTGAGTTGGACCTGAGTTCATGTATGTAAATAACTCTCTCAGTAGATCAATCATGACATGGAGTATATACACAAATTCTATAATATTGATGGGAATAAAACACAAACACAGTGAATTTATTTTTATTCCCATTTTGATTTTATTTCTGAGGCAGTGCGAGTCTGTTAGCACGCCTGATTTTTGATAATGAATAGAAGTGTAGCCTAATGACTGCTGCATTTCTAAAGTAAATTATCAGAGCAGCAACAACAAGCCCATTAGTGCAGCCTGGCTGCTCTCCCTGAGCCGAGCAATGCATTCTGGGGGAAAAACCCCACCAGATAAATGTGATGCCTCTGATGATAAATGTGCTGTGATTGAAAAGCAGGAGAGAAGATTTCCTGATTTTTAAAAACGCTTTGTTATCGTTGTCGTTTTTAGATTTGGTTTTAAATGCATAAATACATAAATAAAGGTGAGTTCAGTTTGAGGAGAAGTCCGAGGTCTGGACATGATCGTGAGTAGCAACAAAAATGAGCAAATCACGGCGGAGATTGTTATTCAGGATGAACTCGGATGTAAATCTGATTTTAACAAGAAAAAATATATATTTAAATATTTTTATTTACAATATTTACTAAAGAAAAACGTTAAAAAATGATTGAAGAGAAACTACAAAAACATTAATGTGTGGCTGTGTCTGATTACAATTTTTTTTTTTTTACTTTTTTATTTTATTTATTTATTTTATTTATTTAATATTTTGAACCAAGTACAGACTGTAAACTCATGCTCATTAAAGTTACTAGCTTATTGCTAACCAGAAACATGCTAAGCTCGTATGAGACGCGGCATTAACAGTGAGTGAGAATAGCTTAAAGTTTGGATCCGTAGTTTTTTTTATTTTATTTTTTAAAAAATGATAACGATTTAATTAATTATTAACAAATTATTAAAAGGTGTGTTTGGATGATTTACTTTAACAAAAAAAAGGAAAACAGTCCACAGTGAGTAAAAATCTATAATTTGCTAATTAAAAGAATTAGTGTTAAGAATCAAACTTGTAAATAACAAAGATTTAAGTTTTAAAATTTGTGTTTTTAGGGGAAAAAAGTGAGGCATAGGTAGATTAATTAGATGATGCTGTAGATGATCGTGGAGCTTCTAATGTGAAGACTTTAACATCTTTATGAAATTTTTAACATAGAGAATCGATGCCTGTTCATTTTTATATTTCATTTATTAATTAGCTACTTAGAAATGAATAAACTATTTCAAATAATAAATATATTATTAATAAAATATGTTCTACTCAAAAAGCTCAGCAGCGATGAAAAAGGCAACATTTCAGCTGAGAAGCTAATCCTGTATCACTTCCTAAAAATAAAAAAACACATGAATAAATAATAAATAAAGCAACATCAAGCCATGCATGATTATTATTATTATTATTATTAACAGCTTTGACTCAACAGGCATCTTAATAACTATCATTTTCTCTCTCTCTTCTTTCTTTCAGTTTATTATTATTATTATTTTTTATTTTTTTCCAAAGTAGCAAGCCTTTAATCTAGCGGCGTCGGCACACCGACACGCGGAGCGCGGGTAAACTCATTAGATAATTTTACGAGCGTGCCTCCGTCTGTCTAAACTGATTTATTACCTCTGGGGTTTGTTGCTATATTGGCTGCGTTAGGAATCATTTGATAGTAAGAAGGGCAATTAGTGGCACTTTCTTCAGAGAGAAGATATTCTCCAGTCAATCAGGAGAGGAACGATACTGTGAACGAGTGCAGAGGAAGGAGTGATGTACGTGATCCTGTTTCCTTTATGACAGACAAAAGAGAGAGAGGGGGGCATGAGGAGAGAGAGAGAGAGAGAGAGAGAGAGAGAGAGAGAGAGAGAGAGAAAGGGGGGCATGAGAGAGTGAGACAGAGAGAGAGAGAGGGAGAGAGAGAGAGAGAAAGGGGGGCATGAGAGAGTGAGACAGAGAGAGAGAGGGAGAGAGAGAGAGAGAAAAAGGGGGGCATGAGAGAGTGAGACAGAGAGAGAGAGAGGGAGAGAGAGAGAGAGAGAGAGAGAGAGAGAAAGGGGGGCATGAGAGAGTGAGACAGAGAGAGAGAGAGGGAGAGAGAGAGAGAGAGAGAGAGAAAGGGGGGCATGAGAGAGAGAGAGAGAGACAGAGAGAGAGAGAGACAGAGAGAGAGAGAAAAAAAGGGGGGCATGAGAGAGTGAGACAGAGAGAGAGAGAGGGAGAGAGAGAGAGAGAGAGAAAGGGGGGCATGAGAGAGTGAGACAGAGAGAGAGAGAGAGGGAGAGAGAGAGAGAGAGAGAGAGAGAGAGAGAGAGAAAGGGGGGCATGAGAGAGTGAGACAGAGAGAGAGAGAGAGAGAGAGACTGAGAGAGAAAGAAAATGGGGGTGCATGAGGAGAGAGCGAGTGAGAGTGAGTGAGAGCGAGAGAAAAAGGGGGGGCATGAGGAGAGAGAGAGAGAGAGAGAGAGTGTGCAAACAAGTAGCGATGATGACAAATGATCAAAAAATCACGGCGCATAAATATTTAAGCTCCTGCCCCTGCACTGTTCCGTCATTATTACACTTCATTATGCTTCTTTAGTCATTACGCTTCATCATTATTCATTATAACAGTCACAGTGCTGCTGGAACGCAGGGACGGATATTTAGCTTCGCTTCTCCCAGACTGCTCCATTAGGACCGCTATGAACGTTATGCTCGACGTTAGCGTCCGCTCGTCTTAAACGGCTACATGGAAAATTTTCAACATTTCATTTCCAGGCTAATTTACACCACGTCGCTGCAGAGTCCTCGAATCTGATTGGTTGATTGATTGATTACTATAACAGCAGCTCTGGGATTAATGATGAAGTCACACAGGAATGAAAAAGTGTGTGTAAATGTTGCTATGGTGAAAAGGAGATGTTTATTGATTTAACACTGAGGGAAGGAGTCTCCAGTGTAATAGTCTGAGGAAAAGATGGAACTCTGGAACTCTCCGTAGCTGCTGAAACGTAAACGAGAACAGGAAGTAGCCGTTACCGCAGATGTTCCACAACATGTAACTATAAATGGATAAAAAATGTATGATTGCTGTAGAATGTGAGGAATATAAATATTTGACTACAGGAACAGGAAGTGTAACTCCGCCTCATTAATCCGCCCACATTGTTGATTATTTTCCTGAACCAGCTTGAGGCCCTGCAGTGGAAGGCGTCACGTGTGCTGTCTTGGGGGGGGTGATATGTGCTCCCTCCAGCGCAGGACTGGGTGAGAATAAATATTACAGCGACACAGATCTGCCAAAAAACTCTAGTGATAAAGCTTCAGGCTGAAATAATTAATTCAACAGGGAATAATGAAATCTTTTCCTTTTTTTTTTCCCAAAAACCAAAACCAAAAAAGAGACGAGGCGACATTGTGCCTCGTGTTCATCTTGACACAAACCTCAGCTTTCATCTCTAGCCTCATGGTCCGAGACGAACCGCAACAGACGTCTGAGTGCTCTAACGGCTCCGTCTGATCTCCAGGGCTGCTTTTAGAACACGGTGATGTCCGGTTCTGGATTCTGCTTGGTCAGGAAGCGATGGAGTGATGATCTCTTTATGTAACACATACTCAAATCGCAGGTTTATTTTAATCCTTTTAATGTGTTATGGTTTCCATAGTAACGGCGTGTTCGATGTGGGAAGTTTTGCTGTAAGGATATATTTATGTAACGTTCACGGGAAGGAGTCTCCAGTGCAAGAGCCAAAGCTTGAAGTGTATCTTTTATGATTTTTTCAGTAACGTGTGACCAGCTACATTATTTTTGTTCATGGAGAATTTTTAACGTGGATTTTGTAAATAACGACACAGAGAGTTTCGCATGTTTAAAGAATCTCATATTTTAATTGCGTTATTATTTACAATACTATTTCTTATTCTCCAAACAGACGAGTTTGTAGCCGTGTTACTGCCGTCGTTTCTTAAAGATTGACACCTGATGTATAATTCCAGCTCCCTGCTCTATTGAATAATGTTCCTACTGCAGGTGGAATCCTCCCCCGTCTCTCAGCCTTCATCCTGAACATCCACAAAGTCCCGTAAACACCACGACCGAATAATCAGATCCTGCCCCAGATGCTTTCCCCGGAGTTCCAGATCATGGTGAATTGAGAAACTTCACCAATTACGAATTCGTGGCTCGGCTCCGAGTCTCCAGGCTGAATTTCCAAACATCACGGTGCGATTAGAGCGGACGTCAGGAAGAGGTCTGTTCTTCTCATTAGCAGGTGACGAAGTGCAGGATCACGTTCGCTGTGCATCACTTAGTGGAGAAAATTAGCCAAACATCACAGGGATGAAAGATAAAGACGGAAGACGAGCTATGGCATGGTCTCACGCTCTGAGCTCGGATTTATTCTCCTCTACATTTTCCACTGATATGAGGTGGATTTCCTGATAATAAGCACATCTGTAGTAGCTATATATAGCTTCAAAAGCTTGCTAGCTATACACAAATTTAATTGGCATGAAAATCAGTTCTAGCTGATATGTACTAATTTATTTCCGAACTTTGTTTATCTTCCACATTTAACAAGGGCTCATATATGATAGGATGAGTTTCTTTTCCAAATTTTTCCGACAGGTAGGAACGTCAGACCTCCGAGGAGGCGTTCAAGCCTACAGTTCTGATGTATCACCTCGCCACGTCTCGTATAAACTGTGTCGAATTGAGACTAGATTTGAGCCCGAGAACATGGAAAAGCTTCTGAATTAGTAAAGCTGGAGATTTGTGTTACAAAACATCACACCACACACACGCACACACACACACCCACACACACACACACACACACGCACACACACACACCCACACACACACACACACACACCTCCGGTGCTGCCTCCTGAAGATTGTACACACTGATGTCTTCCCTCATTACACTTCCTGTTTAATGATCCAGCAGCGACACGACTCGTGAGGAAACGGTCCCCAGAAAACACACGCCTTAATGTTCACACGGTGTGTGTGTGTGTGTGTTGCATAATGTAAACACAACTCCATGTTTAAAATGATGATGGTGTTTAACGTGATATGACTGTGTGGAAAAAAAAAACGTCCATCAGGCATCTTGGGGTTGAGCTTCGCATAAAAAAATAATAAAATAAAAATAAATGATTTCCTGCCGGTGTTGTGAGTGACGCGGCGGCTCTGAGCGAGGAGGTGAAGAGGATGACAACTGTGAAACAGCTCTCTTAGAGAATTGTGTGTGAGAGACTGGTGCATTTGCACTCGTCCTTCTCTCTCTCTCTCTCTCTCTCTCTCTCGTTGCCTCTCTTTCTGTCAGAGATGTTCCTCCCCTGAGCACCACAGATGCACACACACACACACACACACACAGTGCACAGCTGACAATAAGAAGCAGCAGGAGGTGGATGAAAATAAAAAGCGAGAGCAGGAATTCCTCCACCAACAGAGTCGTCATGCAGCATCAGGATTTTCTTCTCTATCTGGTGATTTCTTTAGATTTCTCACGTTGGTGTTGATTAGTTTTCTCTAACAGCAGCTCTGATATGCGTGCAGCTACAAATCACATGATTATATTAACGTCAATGCGCTCGTTCTGATATGGTATTGTTTCTATAGCAACAAGTTATGAATTATAAAAGAAGTGTGTACTTATTGATAAATAGATTTCTCTAAGGAGATGGAAGGAGTCTCACATTTCTCACTAACGTGACTAGCCACGTTCTGTTTTGTTTTGTTTCGTTGATACTGAAAAGAAAAGCGAGAGAAATGTTTATCTGGTTAAAGATAACAATTAAGGGGAAAAATTCATCTTCAATCAATAAAAACCTTGTGTAATATATGAGGAACCAAACACTACAGTATGTGCTTTTAATGACTTCTGTGTTGATTACTTTCCCATCACCTAATGTGATGCAAACCGTCTAAAGAACCTAGGGACACCTTAAGGACACCAAAATAGACCTGGGGACACCTTAGGGACAATAAAAACACACCTGGGGACACCTTAAGGACATCAAAATTAACCTGGAAAACCTTAAGGACATCAAAATAGACCTTTGGACACCTTAAGTACAATAAAAGTAGCCCTGGGGACACCTTAAGGATATCAAAATAGACCTGGGGACACCTTAAGGACATCAAAATAGACCTGGGGACACCTTAAGGGCACAAAAACAACCTGAGGACATCTTAAGGACAATAAAACAAACCTGGGGACACCTTAATGACACCAAAACAGACCTAGGGACACCTTAAGGACACTAAAACAGACCTGGGGACACCTTAAGGACATCAAAATAGACCTAGGGACACCTTAATGACACCAAAACAGACCTGGGGACACCTTAAGGACACAAATACAACCTGAGGACACCTAAAGGACAATATAACAAACCTGGGGACACCTTAAGGACATCAAAATAGAGCCGAGGACATCTTAAGGACACCAAAACAGACCTGGGGACATCTTAAGGACACCAACAGAGACCTGGGGACACCTTGAGCACCCAAAAACAGACCTTTACACGTCAAACCAATAAACAGCAGGAGCAAAGTCCTTCATTTTTACTTTTTAAATGTGTTTACAGCAGAATCAGTTAGCTAACTGTTTTTTTGCTAACACTGCTAGCTATTGTATTAAGCTAGCTTCTTACTAAGCAACTTACTAGTTGCTGTTGATGCAATTTCAGTCCAATCTGTAGCACGGACGCTTGGCATTAAAGCAACTTTTATGAGCTTTCTAGAAGACGATAGAATGTTTTCTTCATCATTTCACACGTCGAATGTACAAAACTCTAAGAACATAGCATTAAACTGAGGCTAAACTGCATCGAACGCAAATATATAGAGACCCACTGAGGCAGGAATCATGCTGCCCTGGAGACAGAGTGGATAACGGGGTTGCCAGATTGGGATAGTTTAAAATAACCCAGACATTGTGACTTTCATTGTGTTTAGAATGAATTCTATACAGATTTGTATAGATAAATAAGAAAAATTGTAAACAATGGAAGCAGGAAAGAGAAATTATGCTAGGTGAAGGTCTTTTAGGTGCATTTGGGTTGGTAAATTAGCCGAATTCTGTAATCGCTGGTGAATGTATACAATCTAATCTAAAATACAGCTGAAGAATGCACGCTGGATACCTGCAATTTCTCGACTCTCACCTGCCTATTAAATTAAAATTTATAAAGGATACATCACCTCTGAACCTCGGTTTGAGTCTTCTCTGTTTTTAACGTCGTCCTCCGACACCAAAATCTACAGAACCTACAGAACCGAGCCACTAAAGAGCAGCGTATGAATATTAAAGACAATTCCGGCTAGCGGTTAGAAGACTGTCAGCGAAGACACAATTAGATTGATGCTGCTAGCACTCGATTTAATTAAACCTAACTTACAGCGTGTTTTAAATCGTATGGAAGCCAGCGGTGGAACAGGGGAACGTTTCTCCGTCGGTCACGAACCTGCAAGATTAATTATAATGTTAGCATTAACGTTTCTTTGAGGTGAATAAACATCATCAGCGTGTACAAGGGTTATAACGACAGCATTTACACCACAGAATACTCGAATCTGATTGGCTGCAAGGGGTTTGTGATCAGCTCTGAGATGGGGAAGTGACTGACAGCTGAGACGCTTAAGATGTCGGAGCAAAAGGTCGCTTTCGTACTATTTATTTATTTTTTTTGCTTAAAACGTCAACAGGATTTCTGACTGCTCTGACAAGCTGATAAAAAAAAAATCCGGAAAACATCCACCCACAGCCTCCAAATGACACGCCCATCCATGTCTGCTGTCAATTAACCATCACACATCCTCCAGATTTCCACACAGTGCATCATGTGAGTCTGTTTTTTCTTAATAATGTAGTTACGAGGCTTGTCTTCTAGTGTTCGGAAATCTGTCATGTGGTTCACGCCTGCAGCTACACACACACACACACACACACACACACACACTATCCTGATTCATCTGGTTCTAATGGATTTGAAGAGCGAATATACCGACAACACTGAGACCAGCTGCTCCTCGTTTGCCTTGAAGCCTGAGAAAAACCAAAACAAACGTATGGTGGTTTTTATCTCTCACAGCTCAGGTGCTACGTTACTGTATAAAGAACCTTCAACATTCACGGCTTGGCCCCAAAGATGACGTCATTCTGCAGGAGAAGAACACACACACACACACTTTCCGTTTGGTCCCACTCATCCCTAATGAACCCAATTAGAGTGGAAACGAGGCGAGCGGTGTCTCCTTCTCATCGATTTGAAAAGTGATGGATAGAAAAAGGTCCACGTGGGCAGAGATAAAGAAATGACATCAGGGTCTCGTCTGGCATTCGTTATCAGCTGACAGCTGAGTCACGGGGGGTTTTTTTGGAGCTCACGGGTGGTTGACTGGCAGCACCAGAATAGCGAGATATGACCGCAGACCTCACACAGCTAGCATAATATAGAACACTGGATTAGCGCTTTTATTAATAGATAGTCCCGAAGACGCAGGAATCCAGAGGGAGCCTGACGTGACAGTGTGGAGGAAAAAGTTTCAGAAGAAATCTTAAGAGGAACCAGGCGTTTTTGGGGGACACTCGGATACTAGGATACAGCATCCACGTGAGATTTGACCTTAAATCAGATCATTTGTACGGTATAAAGTATAGTCGTCTACACTGTCGGGAATGAGTCGAACAAGATTTGGAATCGGAAGTCAGTCAGAGGCGTCTGATCTCTTCAAACTGGACATTTCACATTTTTCATGCCATGCCAAGACACACCAAAACAAAATCATTCACTTTTATTCGTACATGAAATCTTTTTTCGCCTCCTTCTCCCCGCCCACTTTACCTCGCCATCGGGTAACAACCCTTCCTGTCGGTGTAATTCAGGACGTCTCATGTGGTGAGACTGCATGCTTATAGATTTCACACCTCAGGTAACATCCCAGCAGAGCAAACCTTCATAATCATAATCCCAGGATGTGTCTGTAACCTGGTGTCAATTTTAAATGAGCCTAAGCGGGGAGACAGATACAAACAGACCTCGGGACACCTTTAGGACACCAAAACAGACCTGGGGACACCTTTAGGACACCAAAACAGACCTGGGGACACCTTAAGGACATCAAAATAGACCTAGGGACACCATAAGGATAATAAAACAGACCTGGGGACACCTTAAGGACACAAAAATAGACTTACCAAACAAATCCATCCACTTTCATTCCTACATGAAATCTTCTCCACCCTTTCACCTCCTTCTCCCCGCCCACTTTACATCGCTATCGGTAACCTCCCCTCCTGTCAGTGTAATTCGGGACGTCTCATGTGGTAACATCAGGTAACATCCCAGCAGCACCAACCTTCATAATCGTAATCCCAGGATGAGTCTGTACCTGGTGTCTCTAAGCAAGGAGATATAGTTACACTTATAAAGCAGTCTTTGATGTCAAATTTTACAAATAAAGATGATGTTAAAGTCATTTCTAATTCTATTAAGCACTTCTACTGTGTTGAATCCGTGAGCAGTAACCCAACGTAGGATGACTGGAAGAATAACGAAGCAGGAAACCCTGAGAAGGTGTTGAAGACTCTATCAGCTGTGTGTGAAGGTTTCTACAGCCGTGTGGTAAGAGAACGCTAACTTTTTGCCCACACACACACAGACACACACACACAGACACACACACACACACCCGCCGCTCTGGGAAGCCACTCGGATCGATTCAGTGCCTATTACAGCGCACTCCATAACCCGGCAAACGGAGGCCAAGAAATGGAGGATGATGAGGTTGTTTCAAAAAGGAAAATGGAACAATTTGTCCTCCCTTAAGCGGCCGTGAAGGCAGGCAGGCTGATTATACGACTATTCACTCTTTTAACTTGCTCAATTGTAGGTCAGTGCAGCACGGAGGCTGGAGATGGACACGAAAGCTCAGCATTCTGCTGGAAAATGGAACGTGTCATGTGACGTCTTGCCTCCTGAAGTTTGTTAGGGTTGGAATTGAGACACGATTTTATATTTCACCTGCAATGAAATTAGATCTGTGTGTGTGTGTGTGTGTGTGATATGACATCATCTACAGATCTTCTTCAACGGATTGTACGACAAACCTTTTCATGGATAAATCTACATAGATATAGATACAGTGTCATGGTCGTGTTGGAATTATACACCAATCATTCATAACATTATGACCACCTGCCTAATATTGT